>NW_021941464.1:366637-434137 GCF_902148855.1 Sphaeramia orbicularis | reverse complement strand
TTGTATGTGTGTATATTTAGTTGTATGTGTGTGTGTGTATATGTAGTTGTATGTGTGTATATTTAGTTGTATGTGTGTATATTTAGTTGTATGTGTGTATATGTAGTTGTATGTGTGTATATGTAGTTGTATGTGTGTATATTTAGTTGTATGTGTGTGTGTGTATATGTAGTTGTATGTGTGTATATGTAGTTGTATGTGTGTATATGTAGTTGTGTGTGTATATGTAGTTGTATGTGTGTATATGTAGTTGTATGTGTGTATATTTAGTTGTATGTGTGTATATTTAGTTGTATGTGTGTATATTTAGTTGTATGTGTGTGTGTGTATATGTAGTTGTATGTGTGTATATGTAGTTGTATGTGTGTATATTTAGTTGTATGTGTGTATATGTAGTTGTATGTGTGTATATGTAGTTGTATGTGTGTATATTTAGTTGTATGTGTATGTGTGTATATGTAGTTGTATGTGTGTATATGTAGTTGTATGTGTGTATATTTAGTTGTATGTGTATGTGTGTATATGTAGTTGTATGTGTGTATATGTAGTTGTATGTGTGTATATGTAGTTGTATGTGTGTATATTTAGTTGTATGTGTATGTGTGTATATGTAGTTGTATGTGTGTATATGTAGTTGTATGTGTGTATATGTAGTTGTATGTGTGTATATTTAGTTGTATGTGTATGTGTGTATATGTAGTTGTATGTGTGTATATGTAGTTGTATGTGTGTATATGTAGTTGTATGTGTGTATATGTAGTTGTATGTGTGTATATGTAGTTGTGTCTGTGTATATGTATTTGTATGTGTGTATATTTAGTTGTATGTGTGTGTGTGTATATGTAGTTGTATGTGTGTATATGTAGTTGTAGTGGTGTGATATGTAGTTGTATGTGTGTATATGTAGTTGTGTGTGTGTATATGTAGTTGTATGTGTGTATATGTAGTTGTATGTGTGTATATGTAGTTGTATGTGTGTATATGTAGTTGTGTGTGTGTATATGTAGTTGTATGTGTGTATATGTAGTTGTGTGTGTGTATATGTAGTTGTGTGTGTATATGTAGTTGTATGTGTGTATATGTAGTTGTATGTGTGTATATTTAGTTGTATGTGTATGTGTGTATATTTAGTTGTATGTGTGTATATGTAGTTGTGTGTGTGTATATGTAGTTGTATGTGTGTATATGTAGTTGTATGTGTGTATATGTAGTTGTGTGTGTGTATATGTAGTTGTATGTGTGTATATGTAGTTGTATGTGTGTATATGTAGTTGTGTGTGTGTATATGTAGTTGTATGTGTGTGTGTGTATATGTAGTTGTGTGTGTGTATATGTAGTTGTGTGTGTGTACATGTAGTTGTATGTGTGTATATGTAGTTGTATGTGTGTATATGTAGTTGTATGTGTGTATATTTAGTTGTATGTGTGTATATGTAGTTGTATGTGTATGTGTGTATATGTAGTTGTATGTGTGTATATGTAGTTGTATGTGTGTATATGTAGTTGTATGTGTGTATATGTAGTTGTATGTGTGTATATGTAGTTGTGTCTGTGTATATGTAGTTGTATGTGTGTATATTTAGTTGTATGTGTGTGTGTGTATATGTAGTTGTATGTGTGTATATGTAGTTGTATGTGTGTATATTTAGTTGTATGTGTGTATATGTAGTTGTGTGTGTGTATATGTAGTTGTATGTGTGTATATGTAGTTGTATGTGTGTATATGTAGTTGTGTGTGTGTATATGTAGTTGTATGTGTGTATATGTAGTTGTGTGTGTGTATATGTAGTTGTGTGTGTATATGTAGTTGTATGTGTGTATATGTAGTTGTATGTGTGTATATTTAGTTGTATGTGTATGTGTGTATATTTAGTTGTATGTGTGTATATGTAGTTGTGTGTGTGTATATGTAGTTGTATGTGTGTATATGTAGTTGTATGTGTGTATATGTAGTTGTGTGTGTGTATATGTAGTTGTATGTGTGTATATGTAGTTGTATGTGTGTATATGTAGTTGTGTGTGTGTATATGTAGTTGTATGTGTGTGTGTGTATATGTAGTTGTGTGTGTGTATATGTAGTTGTGTGTGTGTACATGTAGTTGTATGTGTGTATATGTAGTTGTATGTGTGTATATGTAGTTGTATGTGTGTATATGTAGTTGTGTGTGTGTATATGTAGTTGTGTGTGTGTATATGTAGTTGTGTGTGTGTATATGTAGTTGTGTGTGTGTATATGTAGTTGTATGTGTGTATATGTAGTTGTATGTGTGTATATGTAGTTGTATGTGTGTATATGTAGTTGTGTGTGTGTATATGTAGTTGTATGTGTGTATATGTAGTTGTATGTGTATGTGTGTATATGTAGTTGTGTGTGTGTATATGTAGTTGTATGTGTGTATATGTAGTTGTATGTGTGTATATGTAGTTGTATGTGTGTATATGTAATTGTATGTGTGTATATTTAGTTGTATGTGTATGTGTGTATATGTAGTTGTATGTGTGTATATGTAGTTGTGTGTGTGTATATGTAGTTGTATGTGTGTATATGTAGTTGTATGTGTGTATATTTAGTTGTATGTGTGTATATGTAGTTGTATGTGTGTATATGTAGTTGTATGTGTGTATATTTAGTTGTATGTGTGTATATGTAGTTGTGTGTGTGTATATGTAGTTGTGTGTGTGTATATGTAGTTGTATGTGTGTATATGTAGTTGTATGTGTGTATATGTAGTTGTATGTGTGTATATGTAGTTGTATGTGTGTATATGTAGTTGTGTGTGTGTATATGTAGTTGTATGTGTGTATATGTAGTTGTATGTGTATGTGTGTATATGTAGTTGTGTGTGTGTATATGTAGTTGTATGTGTGTATATGTAGTTGTATGTGTGTATATGTAGTTGTGTGTGTGTATATGTAGTTGTATGTGTGTATATGTAGTTGTATGTGTATGTGTGTATATGTAGTTGTGTGTGTGTATATGTAGTTGTATGTGTGTATATTTAGTTGTATGTGTGTATATGTAGTTGTGTGTGTGTATATGTAGTTGTGTGTGTGTATATGTAGTTGTATGTGTGTATATGTAGTTGTATGTGTGTATATTTAGTTGTATGTGTGTATATGTAGTTGTATGTGTGTATATTTAGTTGTGTGTGTGTATATGTAGTTGTGTGTGTATATGTAGTTGTATGTGTGTATATGTAGTTGTGTGTGTGTATATGTAGTTGTATGTGTGTATATGTAGTTGTATGTGTGTATATGTAGTTGTATGTGTGTATATTTAGTTGTATGTGTGTATATGTAGTTGTATGTGTGTATATTTAGTTGTGTGTGTGTATATGTAGTTGTGTGTGTGTATATTTAGTTGTATGTGTGTATATGTAGTTGTGTGTGTGTATATGTAGTTGTATGTGTGTATATGTAGTTGTATGTGTGTATATGTAGTTGTATGTGTGTATATGTAGTTGTATGTGTGTATATGTAGTTGTATGTGTGTATATGTAGTTGTATGTGTGTATATGTAGTTGTATGTGTGTATATTTAGTTGTATGTGTGTATATTTAGTTGTATGTGTGTATATGTAGTTGTGTGTGTGTATATGTAGTTGTATGTGTGTATATGTAGTTGTATGTGTGTATATGTAGTTGTATGTGTGTATATGTAGTTGTATGTGTGTATATGTAGTTGTGTGTGTGTATATGTAGTTGTATGTGTGTATATGTAGTTGTGTGTGTGTATATGTAGTTGTATGTGTGTATATGTAGTTGTATGTGTGTATATGTAGTTGTATGTGTGTATATTTAGTTGTATGTGTGTATATGTAGTTGTATGTGTGTATATTTAGTTGTGTGTGTGTATATGTAGTTGTGTGTGTGTATATTTAGTTGTATGTGTGTATATGTAGTTGTATGTGTGTATATGTAGTTGTATGTGTGTATATGTAGTTGTGTGTGTGTATATGTAGTTGTATGTGTGTATATGTAGTTGTATGTGTGTATATGTAGTTGTGTGTGTGTATATGTAGTTGTATGTGTGATGTGCAGTGGCACTGACCTCGTAGTACTTTCCGTCAGTATAACATCCACAGTTCTGGGGTAGGATGCAGCTCTTCCCGTTCAGGACGTACCCCTGGTCACACTGACAGCCCTCCACACAGTCCAGGCTGCAGTCCCTCTGGCCGCGGGCGGGGGCGCACTGGGGCGGGCACACCGACATGCAGCTGGAGTAATGACTGTTAGGAGGACAGCTCTGGACTGGGACAGGGACAGGAAGGGGGCGGGGACAAGGGACAGGAAGGGGGCGGGGACAAAGGACAGAAAACACAGCACGGTCAGTCCAGCACTGAGAAACAACAGCTGGTTCAGGTGTGGGGGTGGAGCCAAGACCAAACAGCTGATCTGACAGGTACTGTGGAGCAGAACTACTGCAGAAACAGAACATCTGACAGATGAACCCAACTGAATATGAAAGATCATTTTTACATGGATTTATTTGAGTCTTAATCTAGTTCAGATTATTCGACCTGTTCCACGAATGTTCCTCTGGTTCTAATCATTCCTGTTTGTTGACTTTTTATTTTTGTCTCATTGATCATCTTTTGTCTCATCATGAGAACCTGTGCCTCTGACCTCCAGAAGATTCTCCTAATTCAACAGAAATGTTTCAGAGTGATCAGCTTTTCTAACAGACTCCACTCATCTGCTCCTCTTTTCCAAAAATTCAAACTTTTCTCAGTTTCTGCTATTAAAGTTTACCAGACCTGTGTCTTCATGTCCAAATATGGTCACTTAACTCATGTTCTTCCCAAAGTTTTTCAGAATTTCTTTATGTTGTCTTCTGTTATTCACAATTATCCTACACCATATTCCAGTAAATGTTATCTTCTGTACTGTTGAACTTCTGTCTGTCAGTATTCTCTGAAATATGCTGGACCAAATCTGGAATAATCTACGACTGGAACTTCAAACAACATCTACTTTATCATTATTAAAAAAAACATCTGCAAAAGACTGTAATTCATGAAAAAATGTAAGGTTGTGTATCGTTTGTATTTGATGATTTGTAATGAGATTTGCATTTCTATTGTTTTTACTTTAGTTTATTTATTCAGTTGTATTTTTATTTATTTATTTATTTTTATCTTGTGTATTGTTTATTTCCAGGAAAGTATTCATATTTCAGCTCACATGTGCTCACAGCTCTTCTGTGTGTGTGTTCATATTAAATCAGTCTCAGTGAATCCAAAGGAACTTTGTGTTGGTAAATGACAGTTGTTCAAATGGACAGGATTTCACTTCTGTTCAACATGTTGATGCTCATATGAACTATGTTTTCAGCTCCAAAATGAACAATTTCAGCACAATTAATGCTATATTTTCATGTCACAAATGGACAAGTTCTATTTGAACTGAACTGAGCTGAAAAACAAACCTTCTCTTCTTTTGGATTCCCCAGTTTTTCTTCCCAGATTCTCTCCTCCATATCACATGTTTTATTTGTACAGGTTCAATCTGGAGTATGGTGCTGATCCATCCTGCTTCTGTTCCACCAATACATACATGAAGAATGGCACACAGCACTGTTTACAAGAAGTAAATAAATAAATAAATAAGATGTGGTGCCACAAATGGACCTGAATGAACTTTCATCACTAGGGATGGGAATCGAGAACCGGTTCTTTTTGAGAACCAGATCCCAGTAGCTCGATTCCTTGGAATCGTTTGCCTGCTTAATGATTCTGTTGCACATGCACGATGACGTCACACGTACGTTGCATTGTTTTGGTGAGAACAGAGACAACATGGAGTTAAGGCAGAAACGGACTAAACAGACCACCAGGTCCACACAGACCACCAGGTCCACACAGACCACCAGGTCTACACAGACCACCAGGTCCACACAGACCACACCGGGTCTACACAGACCACACCAGGTCCAGACAGACCACCAGGTCTACACAGACCACCAGGTCTACACAGACCACACCAGGTCCACACAGACAACCAAGTCTACACAGACCACACCAGGTCCAAACAGACCACACCAGGTCTACACAGACCACCAGGTCTACACAGACCACACCAGGTCCAAACAGACCACACCAGGTCTAAACAGACCACACCAGGTCTACACAGACCACACCGGGTCTACACAGACCACACCAGGTCCAGACAGACCACCAGGTCTACACAGACCACCAGGTCTACACAGACCACACCAGGTCTACACAGACCACACCAGGTCTACACAGACCACACCAGGTCTACACAGACAACACCAGGTCCAAACAGACCACACCAGGTCTAAACAGACCACACCAGGTCCAAACAGACCACACCAGGTCTACACAGACCACACCAGGTCCAAACAGACCACACCAGGTCTACACAGACCACACCAGGTCTACACAGACCACACCAGGTCCAGACAGACCACCAGGTCTACACAGACCACACCAGGTCTACACAGATCACACCAGGTCTACACAGACCACACCAGCTCCAAACAGACCACACCAGGTCTACACAGACCACACCAGGTCCAGACAGACCACCAGGTCTACACAGACCACACCAGGTCTACATAGACCACACCAGGTCCAAACAGACCACACCAGGTCTACACAGACCACACCAGGTCCAGACAGACCACCAGGTCTACACAGACCACACCAGGTCCAAACAGACCACACCAGGTCTACACAGACCACACCAGGTCCAGACAGACCACCAGGTCTACACAGACCACACCAGGTCTACACAGACCACACCAGGTCTTCACAGACCACCAAGTCTACACAGACCACACCAGGTCTACACAGACCACACCAGGTCCAAACAGACCACACCAGGTCCAAACAGACCACACCAGGTCTACACAGACCACACCAGGTCTACACAGACCACACCGGGTCTACACCCACCACACCAGGTCTACACAGATCACACCAGGTCTACACAGACCACACCAGGTCCAAACAGACCACACCAGGTCTAAACAGACCACACCGGGTCTACACAGACCACACCAGGTCTACTCAGACCACACCAGGTCCAAACAGACCACACCAGGTCCAAACAGACCACACCAGGTCCAGACAGACCACCAGGTCTACACAGACCACACCAGGTCTACACAGACCACACCAGGTCTTCACAGACCACCAAGTCTACACAGACCACACCAGGTCTACACAGACCACACCAGGTCCAAACAGACCACACCAGGTCCAAACAGACCACACCGGGTCTACACCCACCACACCAGGTCTACACAGATCACACCAGGTCTACACAGACCACACCAGGTCCAAACAGACCACACCAGGTCTAAACAGACCACACCGGGTCTACACAGACCACACCAGGTCTACTCAGACCACACCAGGTCCAAACAGACCACACCAGGTCCAAACAGACCACTCCAGGTCCAAACAGACCACACCAGGTCTACACAGACCACACCAGGTCCAGACAGACCACCAGGTCTACACAGACCACACCAGGTCTACACAGACCACACCAGGTCCAAACAGACCACCAGGTCTACACAGACCACACCAGGTCCAAACAGACCACACCAGGTCCAAACAGACCACACCAGGTCCAAACAGACCACTCCAGGTCCAAACAGACCACACCAGGTCTACACAGACCACACCAGGTCCAGACAGACCACCAGGTCTACACAGACCACACCAGGTCTACACAGACCACACCAGGTCCAAACAGACCACCAGGTCTACACAGACCACACCAGGTCTACACAGACCACACCAGGTCCAAACAGACCACCAGGTCTACACAGACCACTCCAGGTCCAAACAGACCAAACCAGGTCCAATCAGACCACACCAGGTCCAAACAGACCACACCAGGTCTACACAGACCACACCAGGTCTAGACAGACCACCAGGTCTAGACAGACCACACCGGGTCTACACAGACCACACCAGGTCTACACAGACCACACCAGGTCTAAACAGACCACACCAGGTCTACACAGACCACACCAGGTCCAAACAGACCACACCAGGTCTACACAGACCACACCAGGTCCAAACAGACCACACCAGGTCTACACAGACCACACCAGGTCCAAACAGACCACACCAGGTCTACACAGACCACACCAGGTCCAGACAGACCACCAGGTCTACACAGACCACACCAGGTCTACACAGACCACACCAGGTCTACACAGACCACCAAGTCTACACAGACCACACCAGGTCTACACAGACCACACCAGGTCTTCACAGACCACCAAGTCTACACAGACCACACCAGGTCTACACAGACCACACCAGGTCCAAACAGACCACACCAGGTCCAAACAGACCACACCAGGTCTACACCCACCACACCAGGTCTACACAGATCACACCAGGTCTACACAGACCACACCAGGTCCAAACAGACCACACCAGGTCTAAACAGACCACACCGGGTCTACACAGACCACACCAGGTCCAAACAGACCACACCAGGTCCAAACAGACCACACCAGGTCTACACAGACCACACCAGGTCCAAACAGACCACACCAGGTCCAAACAGACCACACCGGGTCTAAACAGACCACACCGGGTCCAAACAGACCACACCAGGTCTACACAGACCACACCAGGTCCAAACAGACCACACCAGGTCCAAACAGACCACACCAGGTCTACACCCACCACACCAGGTCTACACAGATCACACCAGGTCTACACAGACCACACCAGGTCCAAACAGACCACACCAGGTCTAAACAGACCACACCGGGTCTACACAGACCACACCAGGTCCAAACAGACCACACCAGGTCCAAACAGACCACACCAGGTCTACACAGACCACACCAGGTCCAAACAGACCACACCAGGTCCAAACAGACCACACCGGGTCTAAACAGACCACACCGGGTCCAAACAGACCACACCAGGTCTAAACAGACCACACCAGGTCTAAACAGACCACACCAGGTCCAAACAGACCACACCAGGTCTACACAGACCACACCAGGTCCAAACAGACCACACCAGGTCTACACAGACCACACCGGGTCTACACCCACCACACCAGGTCTACACAGATCACACCAGGTCTACACAGACCACACCAGGTCCAAACAGACCACTCCAGGTCCAAACAGACCACTCCAGGTCCAGTTGAACTCTGTCAAAGCTTCCATTTCTTCTACAGGTGGAATCCCTCCAGTCTGTTCAAACATTCGTCCACATGTGATTCATCTGATTCTCTACTCAGCGGTGCTTGTGAATCTAGCGGCAGAGTGAACACCAGGACATCATCTGGGCCCAGGTCTGGTTCCGGTGCGGACAACAAATGTCGTACCTCCTCAAATACAAGTTTCCGGAGGTAGAGGAAAGGAAATGAGGAGCACAACAACAGGAGACGAGCAGAGTCGAACCGGTTCCACGTAGAAGAAATGAGGAACTAGAGGAATTAGTAAAGAGTCTGTTCTTATTATTTGCTCAGACTGTAGATGTTCTATTTTCTGTGCAGATGGAAATATAACAGACAGTTCATGCAAACACACCTGTTTGTACTCTTTGATTCCCTCAGCCACTGAGAATCGATAAGAGAATCGGATCGATAAACAAAATCAAAACTGGAATCGGAATCATTAAATTCTTATCGATTCCCATCCCTATTCATCATATTGGGGTTGATCCAGATGTTTCCAAATGTCCCTGATAACCCAGCCCTGTGGTGTGTCCTGGTGGTCTACAGGTGTGTCCTGGTGGTCTACAGGTGTGTCCTGGTGGTCTACAGGTAGTCTACAGATGGTCTACAGGTGTGTCCTGGTGGTCCTGCTGGTCTTCAGGTGGTCTACAGGTGTGTCCTGGTGGTCTACACGTGTGGTCTACAGGTGGTCTACAGGTGTGTCCTGGTGGTCTACATGTGTGGTCTACAGGTAGTCTACAGGTGGTCTACAAGTGTGGTCTACAGGTGTGTCCTGGTGGTCTACAGGTGTGTCCTGGTGGTCTACAGGTAGTCTAAGGGTGTGTCCTGGTGGTCTACAGGTGTGGTCTACAGGTGGTCTACAGGTGTGTCCTGGTGGTCCTGCTGGTCTTCAGGTGTGGTCTACAGGTGGTCTACAGTTGTGTCCTGGTGGTCTACAGATTTGTCCTGGTGGTCTACAGGTGTGTCCTGGTGGTCTACAGGTGTGTCCTGGTGGTCTACAGGTAGTCTACAGGTGGTCTACAGGTGTGGTCTACAGGTGGTCTACAGGTGTGTCCTGGTGGTGTACAGGGGGTCTACAGGTAGTCTACAAGTGTGGTCTACAGGTGTGTCCTGGTGGTCTACAGATTTGTCCTGGTGGTCTACAGGTAGTCTAAGGGTGTGTCCTGGTGGTCTACAGGTGTGGCCTACAGGTGGTCTACAGGTGTGTCCTGGCGGTCCTGCTGGTCTTCAGGTGTGGTCTACAGGTGTGTCCTGGTGGTCTACATGTGTGGTCTACAGGTGGTCTACAGTTGTGTCCTGGTGGTCTACAGATTTGTCCTGGTGGTCTACAGGTGTGTCCTGGTGGTCTACAGGTAGTCTACAGGTGGTCTACAAGTGTGGTCTACAGGTGGTCTACAGGTGTGTCCTGGTGGTGTACAGATTTGTCCTGGT
Organism: Sphaeramia orbicularis; assembly: GCF_902148855.1. NCBI lineage: Eukaryota > Metazoa > Chordata > Actinopteri > Kurtiformes > Apogonidae > Sphaeramia > Sphaeramia orbicularis. Next base: position 423,518 of record NW_021941464.1, on the reverse strand, counting down.
GGTCTACAGGTAGTCTAAGGGTGTGTCCTGGTGGTCTACAGGTGTGGTCTACAGGTGGTCTACAGGTGTGTCCTGGTGGTCCTGCTGGTCTTCAGGTGTGGTCTACAGGTGTGTCCTGGTGGTCTACATGTGTGGTCTACAGGTGGTCTACAGTTGTGTCCTGGTGGTCTACAGATTTGTCCTGGTGGTCTACAGGTGTTTCCTGGTGGTCTACAGATGTGTCCTGGTGGTCTACAGGTAGTCTACAGGTGGTCTACAAGTGTGGTCTACAGGTGTGTCCTGGTGGTCTACAGATTTGTCCTGGTGGTCTACAGGTGGTCTAAGGGTGTGTCCTGGTGGTCTACAGGTGTGGTCTACCGGTGGTCTAAGGGTGTGTCCTGGTGGTCTACATGTGTGGTCTACAGGTGGTCTACAGGTGTGTCCTGGTGGTCCTGCTGGTCTTCAGGTGTGGTCTACAGGTGTACTCACCACATGGACTGTCGCTCCTCCACCCGCTCACAGGGACTCCTTGGGTCTGGCAGGTGCTGGCGTAGATCTGCAGCCAGTTGCAGATGGTGTCCTGGGCCCCCTGGTCCACACAGGTGTCCTGCAGACAGCTCTGGTAGAAGAACGCCGGCGCCACCTTGCTGTGGCAGCGTGCGAACACGCCTCCTCGGTCCACGATGAGCCCGCACAGCCTGACCGCCTCCGGCTCCACGAACACGTACAGGCCGTCGCCCACGTGGAAGCGAATGCCCGCGTTGACCCGGTCGGGCCCGTCGTCGGCGCCGGTGTCGGCGTTGGCGTCGGACACCATGAGAGGGACGTCGTCCAGCACGCTTTTGTCTCCCAGACCGCAGCGGGGGCAGGCGTCCCCGCAGCCCACCTGACAGAAGGTGTCCCTGTCGGCCCAGGACAGGCCCCAGTCCGCCGTGGTCAGCGTGGGCGGGGACGCCGGCACGCCCTGGCACAGGCCGCATGACGCGTTATACAGGTTCCGGGGCAGAGTCAGCAGGAGGAGGGTGTTCCAGTCGAAGGCCACTTTAAGGCCGAAGTCTGTCTCCAGGACGAGCTGCAGACCCAGGGTGAAGACGCTGACCTTCCCTGGACCCAGTTTTAGAGGAAGATACAGACGCTCTTTATTCACCTGTGGAGACACACAAGGAAGAGACACAAGACAAGGACGGGGTCAAAGGTTATTACCGTTAACGAAAACATTTAGTACTGTCTGATGATCAAGGTTCTAGTAGTTCAGGATTTTTCATTCTAGTTTAGTTTTATTTAGTTTGGACTTTTTTTCTCTAATTCAGTTTGTTTTAATTTGTTTTTAGAGCAGGTTTGATAGTTTTTATTAGTTTTCATTTTTTTCTAAATCCTTGGTTTTAGTTTAGTTGTAGTTCAGTTGTAGTTCAGTTGTAGTTCAGTTGTAGTTTAGTTGTAGTTCAGTTGTACTTCAGTTTTAGTTTAGTTGTAGTTCAGTTGTACTTCAGTTTTAGTTTAGTTTTAGTTTAGTTGAAGTTTAGTTGTATTTCAGTTGTAGTTCAGTTGTAGTTCAGTTTTAGTTTAGTTGTAGTTTAGTTGTAGTTCAGTTGTAGTTCAGTTGAAGTTCAGTTGTAGTTTACTTTAGTTGTAGTTCAGTTGTAGTTCAGTTGTAGTTCAGTTTTAGTTCAGTTGTAGTTCAGTTGTAGTTTAGTTGTAGTTTAGTTGTAGTTCAGTTGTAGTTCAGTTGTAGTTTAGTTGTAGTTCAGTTTTAGTTTAGTTTTAGTTTAGTTGAAGTTTAGTTGAATTTCAGTTGTAGTTCAGTTGAAGTTCAGTTGTAGTTTAGTTTAGTTGTAGTTTAGTTGTAGTTCAGTTGTAGTTTAGTTTTAGTTTAGCTGTAGTTCAGTTGTAGTTCAGTTGTAGTTCAGTTTTAGTTTAGTTGTAGTTCAGTTGTAGTTTAGTTGTAGTTCAGTTTTAGTTTAGTTGTAGTTCAGTTGTAGTTCAGTTGTAGTTTAGTTTCAGTTTAGTTGTAGTTCAGTTGTAGTTCAGTTGTAGTTTAGTTTTAGTTTAGTTGTAGTTCAGTTGTAGTTTAGTTTTAGTTTAGTTGTAGTTCAGTTGTACTTCAGTTTTAGTTTAGTTTTAGTTTAGTTGTAGTTCAGTTGTAGTTCAGTTGTAGTTTAGTTTTAGTTTAGTTGTAGTTCAGTTGTAGTTCAGTTGTAGTTCAGTTGTAGTTCAGTGGTCTCTTTTCTCTTCTTCTCTGTGCTCCTATTCAAATCAATCCCAGACAGGACTCTGCTGCTTTAGTCTCCATGTTTCCAGGTAGAGTGGGGACCAGAAGACGACTGGAAACCACAAGTGAACACAAGTGACGGAGCAAAAAGTGTCGTATGGAGACAGCAAAGAAAACTGAGAGAGACAAAGAAATCGTTATTTTGTTCGATTTTTGTTCTTTTCCTTTCATTCGAATTGTTTCTTAATTTGTTCCGTCTATAACTAGTTACAACATTTGCACATCGGTTTTATTCATTTTTTTTTTTCAATATTTTGCTCAGTTTTTGTTCATTTTCTTTCATTCACCAAAATGTCTTGGTTTGCTGTAACAAGACATTTGGGACAATTCCATGTCCCAACTTTGTGGGAACAGTTTGGAGCCGGCCCCTTCCTCTTCCAACATGACTGTGCACCAGTGCACAAAGCAAGGTCCATCTGGACATGGAGGACAGAGTCTGGTGTGGATGAACTGGACTGGCCTGCACACAGTCCTGACCTCAACCCCATAGAACACCTTTGGATGAATTAGAGCGCAGACTGAGAGCCAGGCCTTCTGTCCAACATCAGTGTGGGAACTCACAAATGCGCTTCTGGAAGAACGGTCCAAAATTCCCATGAACACACTCCTAAACCTTGTGGACAGCCTTCCCAGAAGAGTTGAAGCTGTTAGAGCTGCAAAGGGTGGAGCCACGTCAGACTGAACCCATAGACTAGGAATGGGATGGACCTGACATTCATATGGGAGTCAAAGCAGGAGAGGGAATACTGTTGGAAATATTGTGTAGTATAGAAAATCAAAACTGTAATAAATTCAAACTCTACTCAAATATTTGACATTAAAGCAGATCTTTACATAGGTGTTTTTTCCCCTAAAAGTGCAGTAATCAAACACAGTTATCATGAGAATTAGAATTTAAACGGTAATACTAACCATCTGTGATTTTACCACTGTTTATTGTTATACCAGTAATGGTTCCATCCCTAATATATAATATATAAACCATTCCCATCATCCCATCCCCACCCTACCACTCCTTCCCTCTCCTTGGACCTCTCTGCTGATCAGCTGTGTCTGTCACAGTTCAAACCCTTCAGTCTCTAATCCCTCCCAGTCGCCTTCAGGCTGTTGCAGGTGTTTGAGTCCCAGTTCAATCCTCCAGGTGAGCGTACGTCTGTGTGAGTGTTGGATCATGGGTGGATGTGTGTCATTTGTGTTCCTCCTCAGATCTTTGAGTCCGTTTGTGAACCCGGTCCAAATGTCGCTCAGGGTCGATTTTTGTCTGAGCCAAATCCAGCCCGATAAAAGATGCCCATTGAAATTAGATCCACCTTAAGCCACTCAAAGAGGAATTCACTCTGTGCAGGGTTATTCTATCGGCTTGATTAGAAATAACATGTCCTCACAAACACAACTACTCTGACCTTCACAGCTTATGCAGAAAATGTGGAATAAAGACGCACACACTTCCTCATACCTGGAGCACTGACATAAGCAGGACTGAATGGATTCAGCAGACCGAGGTTATTATCGTTAACAAAAACTAACGAAATGACCCAAACTAGAATTGAAAAAACATTTTCATTAAGTGGAATAAATAAAAACTATAATTAAAAGGAAAAAACATCACAAACTGAAACTGTAGTGTGTTTACAAAACTAACTAAAATTGATAAAAATTATGGATCAAATTCCCTTCGTTTTTGTCTTTGTCAGTGTCGGATTGATACGAAATCGATTTATTTAGCTCGAGCAGTTTTAGCTAGCAGCACCATCCGACACTTTTTTCTCCGTCACTTGTGTTCACTTGTGGTTTCCAGTCGTCTTCTGGTCCCCACTCTACCTGGAAACATGGAGACTAAAGCAGCAGAGTCCTGTCTGGGATTGATTTGAATAGGAGCACAGAGAAGAAGAGAAAAGAGACCACTGAACTACAACTGAACTACAACTGAACTACAACTGAACTACAACTGAACTACAACTAAATTACAACTGAACTACAACTAAACTACAACTAAACTACAACTGAACTACAACTGAACTACAACTAAACTACAACTGAACTACAACTGAACTACAACTAAACTACAACTGAACTACAACTGAACTACAACTGAAATACAACTGAAATACAACTGAACTACAACTAAACTACAACTGAACTACAACTGAACTACAACTAAACTACAACTGAACTACAACTGAACTACAACTGAACTACAACTGAAATACAACTGAACTACAACTGAAATACAACTGAACTACAACTAAACTACAACTAAACTACAACTGAACTACAACTGAACTACAACTAAACTACAACTGAACTACAACTGAACTACAACTGAAATACAACTGAAATACAACTGAACTACAACTAAACTACAACTAAACTACAACTGAAATACAACTAAACTACAACTGAACTACAACTGAACTACAACTGAACTACAACTGAACTACAACTAAACTACAACTGAACTACAACTAAACTACAACTGAACTACAACTGAACTACAACTGAACTACAACTAAACTACAACTGAAATACAACTAAACTACAACTGAACTACAACTGAACTACAACTAAACTACAACTGAACTACAACTAAACTACAACTGAACTACAACTGAACTACAACTAAACTACAACTAAACTACAACTGAAATACAACTGAAATACAACTAAACTACAACTAAACTACAACTGAAATACAACTAAACTACAACTGAACTACAACTGAACTACAACTGAACTACAACTAAACTACAACTGAACTACAACTGAACTACAACTGAACTATAACTGAACTACAACTGAACTACAACTGAACTACAACTAAACTACAACTGAACTACAACTAAACTACAACTGAACTACAACTGAACTACAACTGAACTACAACTGAACTACAACTGAACTACAACTAAACTACAACTGAACTACAACTGAACTACAACTGAAATACAACTGAAATACAACTGAAATACAACTAAACTACAACTAAACTACAACTGAAATACAACTAAACTACAACTGAACTACAACTAAACTACAACTAAACTACAACTGAACTACAACTGAACTACAACTAAACTACAACTGAAATACAACTGAACTACAACTGAAATACAACTGAAATACAACTGAACTACAACTGAACTACAACTAAACTAAAAAATGAACTACAACTGAACTACAACTAAACTACAACTGAACTACAACTAAACTACAACTGAACTACAACTGAACTAAAACTGAACTAAAACTAAACTATAACTGAACTACAACTGAACTACAACTAAACTAAACTACAACTAAAACTACAACTGAACTACAACTAAACTACAACTAAAACTAAACTAAACTACAACTAAACTAAAAATAACTAAACTACAACTAAACTAAAACTGAACTACAACTGAACTACAACTGAACTACAACTAAACTAAAACAAAACTAAAACTGAAGTACAACTGAACTACAACTAAACTACAACTAAACTACAACTGAACTACAACTGAACTACAACTAAACAACAGCTACACTACAACTAAACTAAAAATAACTACAACTAAACTACAACTAAACTAAAATTAAACTACAACTAAACTACAACAAAACTAAACTACAACTAAACTAAACTACAACTAATCTACAACTACACTAAATCTAAACTACAACTAAACTACAACTGAACTACAACTGAACTACAACTAAACTAAAACAAAACTAAAACTGAACTAAAACTAAACTACAACTGAACTACAACTAAACTACAACTGAACTACAACTAAACTAAAACTAAAGTAGGAGGATGGGCGCATGCGCATGCAGTGACCGGCAGCAAGTGAGAGTTTTGGCGTCGTGTGTTTGTCTTTTTTAAGTGTTTTTAAGTGTTTTTATGTGTTTTTAAGTGTTTTTATGTGTTTTTAAGTGTTTTTAAGTGTTTTTAAGTGTTTTTATGTGTTTTTAAGTGTTTTTAAGTGTTTTTATGTGTTTTTAAGTGTTTTTATGTGTTTTTATGTGTTTTTAAGTGTTTTTAAGTGTTTTTAAGTGTTTTTATGTGTTTTTAAGTGTTTTTATGTGTTTTTATGTGTTTTTAAGTGTTTTTATGTGTTTTTAAGTGTTTTTAAGTGCTCTTGTGTTTTACTTTTTTTGGTCGAGTGGTTTTTAAAGTGCTCCAAGTTCCACTAACTTTGAGATAATGCCATGGATTCTTTTAACTTCATCATGTTTGGACTTTTACTTTGCTGGTTTGTCACCCGTGAGGCTGTGAGTCAGCTGAGGACTGTTTACATCTGAGAACAGCTGATACAGCTGGACTGATCAGATGGAGGCACAGACCTCACCCCACCGTTACCGGATTTTATATTGAAAGATTTTAACAGAACGAGGGACAAGAGGAAGAGGAAAAGAGGGAGACGCAGAGGAGTGAAAGTACGCCTGAGGAGACAGCCGCTCAGCCGGACCCCTCTGCCCTCTGGCATCCTGGGAAACGGTCCGCTCCCTGAGGAACAAGATGGAGGAACTCCAGGGGAACACCAGGTTCCAGAAGGACTTCAGGGACTGCGGTGTGATGGCCTTCACCCAGACGGAGCAGGACCAGGACGCCGACCTATCAGTCGACGGATTTGGAGCTCCATTTCGTTTGGATCGGGACTCGGAGGTAACGGGGAAGACCCAGGAGGTGGAGTGTGTGAACAAACGGTACTGTAGTTCTGGGACTGTCACAGAGGATCTGCACCAGATGGAGAACTTCTATCAGTGTCACTGCGCCCATTCTACCTCCCCTGTGAGTTTCCCCAACTGTTTATCACTTTATCACTACAGTCTACATTCACCCCAGCCCCCCCGCCATGTGCAGCGCCACCGCAGAGGCTGCAGTCCTGACGCTCCCACCGTTTTAATATGGGGGATTTTAACCACATCTGTCTGAAAACAACCCGGAAAAACTTTTCCCAGTATATATCCTGTTTAACCAGACGGGATAAAACATTGGACCTGTGTTCTGGGTCGGGGGGGTGCTTCTAAATCCCTCCCTCTTCCTCCTTTGGGGTCTGCAGACCACAGCTGTGTGCATCTCCTGCCCACCTATAACACTGTTTAATTCAGACAGAGATTTTGCGAATGCTCTTAACAGTTTTTATGTTCGTTTTAATTCTTTTGATTTTAGTGAAGACATTTTAGAGCTGAAACAGGACCTGAAGGACACGCTGCACTTTACCATTGAACTGAGCGATGTCACAAAGGTCTTCAGTTCTGTGAAGAAGAACCAGAGCCAGGGTCCTGACAGCAGCAGAGGTGGTCTGATTAAATCCTGTGCTGATGAACTCAGTCCTGTATTTCAGTTTATTTTTAATCAGTCCTTGCAGACACAGCATGTCCCCACTCTGGAAGGATGCTGTGGTGGTCCCTGTCCCTAAGTCCAGCCGTCCAAAAACTTTAAATGACTTCAGGCCTGTCGCTCTGACCTCAGTAGTTCTGAAAGTCTGAGAGAAACTGGTTCAGTCTGTGATTTTAAAGGAGACTGAACATGAGCTGGATCCGGTGCAGTTCACATCCAGGCCCAACAGAGGAGTGGAAGACGCCACACTGACTCTGTTCAACAGGATTTTTAAACATGTGGAGGTCAAAGGTCATCTGCAAGGCTTCTATTTGTAGACTTCTCCTCCGCTTTTAACACAATCCAGCCCCACATTTGAATTAAAAGGCTTTTAGAACAGTTTAAGATCAGTAAAAACCTGATGGGCTGGACTTTAGACTTTTGAACAGACAGGTCACAGAGTGAAGATGAATGGGCTTCTGTCAGACCCAGTGTTCTCCTCCACTGGTTCTCCTCCAGCCTGGCTCCTGTCTCCATTCTTCTACATTCTCTACACAAATGTGTGTCAGAGTGAATGTGAAAACAGGAGCATCATTAAGTATGCTGATGACTCAGTCCTTGTCAGCCTGCTCACAGAGGGGCAGACCAGTCCAGTCCTGTCACTGATGACTGTGTCCAGTGTGTGAGGAGTCCCACCTTCACCTGAACTGATCTAAAACAAAACATATGATCATCGATTTTAGAAAACAGCAGGACAGGCACAGAGTCACTGTAATTAAAGGTCAGACTATAGAGCAAGTGCACTCAGACAAATACCTTTGGGACGACAATAGATGAAAAACTGAGTTTTAGTGAAAACTGCAGATGTGTGTGTGAACAGGACCATCAGCGCCTCCACTGCCTTAGAACACTGGAACACTTCCACATGGACACAACCATCTGAACTGGGTTTGATCGTTCTTTTACTGAGTCTGTTTCATCTTTTTGTCTGGTGCCGTGGTTCGCTCAGACCTCAGTTTCAGAGAAACTCACTGAGTCAAACAGTCAGATGGTCCTGTCACCTGATTGGTCAGTCCCAGTCTGGCCCCTCCTCCCTGTCCACTAAACAGGTCCAGAGGATGGTTCTGATGGTTCCATCAGTTCTGAACAATGACTCCATCCTTTACCAGGTGGAGTTCAGCTCCTTTCCTCTGGACGGAGGTTCTTAGTCCCAGGTTCAGGACACAGCGTTTAGAAAAACAGCTGTTCCTGTCGCCGTCACTGAACTCAAGAAGAAACAGTGACAGTGCACTTTACTAACTTATTTAGTTATTTATCCCATTTCTTTTGCTCTATTTATTATTATGTGACTTCCAATTTTTTAATTTGTTATTTATTTGTATGTTCTTACTCAGGTTTTTTATCCTGGATTGTTTTTATTGTTTTATCTGTTTTATCTTTTCTGGTTTTTATTGCATCTTGTTTTTATTTATTTGATCTCACCTATTTTATTTACTTCTCCATGCTGCTATACCGATGAATGGTGGAACACTGAGCACTTTTTGTTTTGTTTTTTGTTTCGTCCTGTCTTTTTGTCCTGTCTGTAAGCGTGATCAAGTACCTGTCTTCCATGTTCAATGTAAGTGTTGTTGTAAATGCCAAGGCAATCACCTAGACTGCAAAACAAATCTACCTACGGGTATAAATAAAGTAACCTTGACCTTGAAACTACAACTAAACTACAACTAAACTAATGCAGCGTTTCCACTACGTGGTACTGGGTCGACTCGATTCGACTTGACTTGTCCTTTTTGCATTTCCATTATGAAAAAGGACCTGGAATCTGGTACCTGGTCCTAGTTTTATTGAATCTGGTACCTGGTACTAGTTTTTTGGTACCTGGTACTAGTTTTGTGGACTCTGGTACCTGGTACTAGTTTTTGGGACTCTGGTACCTGGTACTAGTTTTTGGGACTCTGGTACCTGGTACTAGTTTTTTGGTCTCACCTCTGTTGAGGTTCCAGGACTGGGGACCAGATCCTAAACTGTGTAAACACTGCAGAGCTCTGATTGGTCAGAGTGGTGTGTATGCCCCGCCCTTTTCCAGTAAATCTGTCAGTAGGTGAATCCACATGATGACAGTCTGTAAAACTACACCATGGTTTGTCCAGGAGGTTCAGACGCAAACATTCAGCAGGAGTTTGACCAGACAACAGGCAACCAGTGAGTTTATCAGCAACTGTGAGCAGAGCACACAGAAGGAACGCACCGCATCGCTATGACGACCAGGGACTGGAAAGAGGGAGGATCTGGAATGGAAAGGGTCTGGAATAGGACCTGGTACCAGAGTGGAAAGGGTCTGGAATAGGACCTGGTACCAGAGTGGAACCGGTCTGAAATAGGACCTGGTACCAGAGTGGACCTGGTCTGGAATAGGACCTGGTACCAGAGTGGACCTGGTCTGGAATAGGACCTGGTACCAGAGTGGAAAGGGTCTGGAATAGGACCTGGTACCAGAGTGGACCTGGTCTGGAATAGGACCTGGTACCAGAGTGGACCTGGTCTGGAATAGGACCTGGTACCAGAGTGGAAAGGGTCTGGAATAGGACCTGGTACCAGAGTGGACCTGGTCTGGAATAGGACCTGGTACCAGAGTGGAAAGGGTCTGGAATAGGACCTGGTACCAGAGTGGAACCGGTCTGGAATAGGACCTGGTACCAGAGTGGACCTGGTCTGGAATAGGACCTGGTACCAGAGTGAAAAGGGTCTGGAATAGGACCTGGTACCAGAGTGGAACCGGTCTGGAATAGGACCTGGTACCAGAGTGGACCTGGTCTGGAATAGGACCTGGTACCAGAGTGGAAAGGGTCTGGAATAGGACCTGGTACCAGAGTGGACCTGGTCTGGAATAGGACCTGGTACCAGAGTGGAGCCGAGCTGAGTAGTGGAAACGTGGCATAAAACTAAGCATTTAGAAAATAACAAAAACTAAAAAACTAACAAACCTGCTCTAAAAACGAATTAAAACGAACTGAATTAGAGAAAAAAAAAGTCCAAACTAAATAAAACTAAACTATCATGAAAAAAACAAAACTAGGGATGCACCCATACCACTGTTTTCCAGACCGAGTACGAGTACTTCCATTTGAGTACTTGCTGATACTGAGTACTGATCCTAGTCCTTAGTAATCCCATTCCAGTTGTTAGTTCCTTTTGTAAATGTGCTTTATTGTCGTTGTCATTAGTCTGACTGGAACAAAGTGCTGCTACTGACATTTAAAGCTGCAGTCTGTAGGAATTCTGTTCTAAGTAACTGTAAAATTGCCTTGACTGTCACCAGACATGAAGGAATCATGTTCTTTTCCAATCCTGATCTCACTGACAGTAGTAGTCCAGCCAGAATATGTGCAGTTGAACAGCTCAGTGTCAGCCCTGAAATCATGTTTATGTTGACATTGTGTGTTTTGGTCTGATGCCCCGCCCATCACCTGTCTGCCAATCACAGAGTCAGAAGCCTTTCAGCTCCAGGTTGCCAGTTCCCAGTGGGCTGCAGCTGGAACATTTCTGATCACAAATGTCTGACGTTATTAAACCTAAAAGGACTCTTATTATTCCCAAATACATCGTGACAAAGTGAGAAATAAAACAAGGAGATGTATAGGAGATGATTTAGAAACATGGAGACGGCTGAAAGAGCAGAAGGATTTGAAGACCGACGCCGGCCCTGCCTCAGTCTGACCACCGGTAAGAGCCACTCAGAGCCGGGGTCGCGGCCTCTTCACCTGGTCCCTTCTTCCGGGGCCGGGCAGCAGTCTCTTCTCCTGGCCCCGGTGAAGAGACTGCCGGTCCGGGACTGGTGAACAGACCGGGTACCGGTGTAGGACTGGTGAACAGACCAGGTACCGGTGTAGGACTGGTGAACAGACCTGGTACTGGTGTAGGACTGGTGAACAGACCAGGTACTGGTGTAGGACTGGTGAACAGACCAGGTACCGCTGTAGTACTGGTGAACAGACCTGGTACTGGTGTAGGACTGGTGAACAGACCAGGTACCGCTGTAGTACTGGTGAACAGACCTGGTACTGGTGTAGGACTGGTGAACAGACCAGGTACCGCTGTAGTACTGGTGAACAGACCAGGTACCGCTGTAGGACTGGTGAACAGACCAGGTACCGCTGTAGTACTGGTGAACAGACCAGGTACCGCTGTAGGACTGGTGAACAGACCAGGTACCGGTGTAGGACTGGTGAACAGACCTGGTACTGGTGTAGGACTGGTGAACAGACCAGGTACCGCTGTAGGACTGGTGAACAGACCAGGTACCGCTGTAGTACTGGTGAACAGACCAGGTACCGGTGTAGGACTGGTGAACAGACCAGGTACCGGTGTAGGACTGGTGAACAGACCAGGTACCGCTGTAGGACTGGTGAACAGACCAGGTACCGCTGTAGGACTGGTGAACAGACCAGGTACCGGTGTAGGACTGGTGAACAGACCAGGTACCGGTGTAGGACTGGTGAACAGACCAGGTACCGCTGTAGGACTGGTGAACAGACCAGGTACCGGTGTAGGACTGGTGAACAGACCAGGTACCGCTGTAGGACTGGTGAACAGACCAGGTACCGCTGTAGGACTGGTCTCTGTCCATGGTAGCTCCTTGTAGTTCAGTGTTTTCTGTGGAAGTGACCTGTTCATTTAGCGGTGTGTAATCCGAACGGGGGGGGGGGTTCGGTCCGTGGTTCGGTCGGGGGGGGGGGGGGGGGGGGGGGCGTTGGTAGCTCGGTGTCCGTGGGGAGTTCGGTTGGTAGTTCGGCGTCTGTGGTTCGGTTGTGTGTGGGAGGGATCAGTAGTCCGGAAAGTGGTGGTGGTGGTGGTGGGGGGTGTCGGTAGTTCGGCGTCCGTGGTTCGGTGTGTGTGTGTGTGGGGGGGGGTGTCGGTAGTTCGGCATCCGTGGTTCGGTGGTGGCGGTGGGGGGGGGTTAGAGCTCCTGAATCTTCGCAAATTTTCATTTGACTGTGCAGGATGTTTGTTCTGGCCTGTTATATATTAGACTTATGTAGAGTAAGTCTGGTGATGATTTTTTTGTATGAAATTTATGGTGTGGTGGCAAGGATTAGAGGAAACGCTAGTAGTGGATGCTCATGCGGGATCTGGCAACCCCTAGCCTGGGCGGAGGAGGAGAGGATACCACGTTCTACAGTATTTTGAATGTAATTGCAGTACCAGTTTTGGCCACAATCCTACATACTGCAGCTTTAATGTGTTGGAATGAGCGTTTGTCAGTTAATCCACCAGGGGGCGCTGCTCTGAATTAACCATACTGGACAAATACCATGAAGAAGAGGAACGTTTAATGAAGAAGAAGAAGAAGAAAGTCAGTAACAAACCTGTAGACGACAGAGGAACACTACTGTGATACTAATGTTAGTGTTTTCTCTGTAAGGTTTAAAGGTTTAGCTTCAGCAGGAAGAGAAAAGACAAATAAGTGATCGGTTTGGTTTGCACTTCCGCTGGCGGCGGTCCGCACCGCTGCGTACTCCCGCTGGTATTCTGTGTCTGGGTACTCATCCTCCATCAGCTGGAAAACAGATGAATGTAGTCAGATTACAGACAGAAGGCTGCGTCTGTATCTGTGTGTGTGTGAACGGTACTGTCAGTGTTACTCTGATCATTTCTTCGGTTCCATCTCCACACTCTTCACACTCACACATTCTTCCTCCTCCTCGTACCTGCTGCACCGAACTGGGAACGTCACACAGCTGTAACTGGTATCGGTGCGTTTGTATCAGATTACTTTTACCAGTATGAATACGAGTACGCACACTGAGTATCGGCGCCGATGCCCGAAACTCATACGGGTATCAATGCATCCCTAACCAAAACTATTGGCACCTTGCGGCGGACACACACTCACCGTCACAGTGTTTTTGTAGTTGCGCGTCACTTCGATCTCGTACTCGTACACCTCCAGTACGAAGCCCTTCACCCAGATGGCCTGTCCCGTGTCCCGGTCTTCGTTCCGTGCCGCCAGTTTGAACGGCGGAAAGGCGGTGTTGTGCGGGTCACAGCCGGTGGTGGCCAGCTGAAGCGTACAGGAGCTCTGCAGCTCGAAGGGAACGCCTCCGAAGGGCAGGAAGTGTCCGTAGCCCGCCGCCACGCACAGCGCCTCGGTCCTGGGCGTGCAGAAGTAAAGGCCGTCGTCCTCCTGGCAGTACTCCTCCGGGCGGCACGGCGCCGGCTCGCAGTACACGCTGTTGTCGGAGCCGTTGCAGTAGCAGCGCTCCCGGCACTCCCAGTCGGTCCAGAAGGTCTGGTTGGTGGACAGCTGCCGCCCTTGGCTCACGCAGCCGCAGTCGCTCCGAGCCACGCAGCGTCCGTCCCGCAGAGCGAAGCCGTCCTCGCACTGACAGCCTTCGTGACACGGGAGGGGGCAGGGCTCGTCCGGCTCATCCAGGTTAGTACAGGTCAAAGGGCACGAGCTGGTGCACTCCTCGAAATGACTGTTTTCTGGACAGGGGAGAGCTGAGGACACACAGACACACAAAAGACAGACACACAAAAGACAGACACACAAAAGACAGACACAGACACACAAAAGACAGACACACAAAAGACAGACAAAGACACACAAAAGACAGACACACAAAAGACAGACACAGACACACAAAAGACAGACAAAGACACACAAAAGACAGACACACAAAAGACAGACACAGACACACAAAAGACAGACACACAAAAGACAGACAAAGACACACAAAAGACAGACACACAAAAGACAGACACACAAAAGACAGACACAGACACACAAAAGACAGACACACAAAAGACAGACAAAGACACACAAAAGACAGACACACAAAAGACAGACAAAGACACACAAAAGACAGACACACAAAAGACAGACAAAGACACACAAAAGACAGACACAAAAGACAGACACAGACACACAAAAGACAGACACACAAAAGACAGACACAGACACACAAAAGACAGACACACAAAAGACAGACACAGACACACAAAAGACAGACACACAAAAGACAGACAAAGACACACAAAAGACAGACACACAAAAGACAGACACACAAAAGACAGACACAGACACACAAAAGACAAACAAAGACACACAAAAGACAGACACAGACACACAAAAGACAGACACACAAAAGACAGACACACAAAAGACAGACACACAAAAGACAGACACAGACACACAAAAGACAGACACACAAAAGACAGACACACAAAAGACAGACACAGACACACAAAAGACAGACACACAAAAGACAGACACAGACACACAAAAGACAGACACACAAAAGACAGACACAGACACACAAAGACAGACACACAAAAGACAGACACACAAAAGACAGACAAAGACACACAAAAGACAGACACACAAAAGACAGACAAAGACACACAAAAGACAGACACACAAAAGACAGACACACAAAAGACAGACACAGACACACAAAAGACAAACAAAGACACACAAAAGACAGACACAGACACACAAAAGACAGACACACAAAAGACAGACACACAAAAGACAGACACAGACACACAAAAGACAGACACACAAAAGACAGACAAAGACACACAAAAGACAGACACACAAAAGACAGACACAGACACACAAAAGACAGACAAAGACACACAAAAGACAGACACACAAAAGACAGACACAGACACACAAAAGACAGACACACAAAAGACAGACAAAGACACACAAAAGACAGACACACAAAAGACAGACACACAAAAGACAGACACAGACACACAAAAGACAGACACACAAAAGACAGACAAAGACACACAAAAGACAGACACACAAAAGACAGACAAAGACACACAAAAGACAGACACACAAAAGACAGACAAAGACACACAAAAGACAGACACAAAAGACAGACACAGACACACAAAAGACAGACACACAAAAGACAGACACAGACACACAAAAGACAGACACACAAAAGACAGACACAGACACACAAAAGACAGACACACAAAAGACAGACAAAGACACACAAAAGACAGACACACAAAAGACAGACACACAAAAGACAGACACAGACACACAAAAGACAAACAAAGACACACAAAAGACAGACACAGACACACAAAAGACAGACACACAAAAGACAGACACACAAAAGACAGACACACAAAAGACAGACACAGACACACAAAAGACAGACACACAAAAGACAGACACACAAAAGACAGACACAGACACACAAAAGACAGACACACAAAAGACAGACACAGACACACAAAAGACAGACACACAAAAGACAGACACAGACACACAAAAGACAGACACACAAAAGACAGACACACAAAAGACAGACAAAGACACACAAAAGACAGACACACAAAAGACAGACAAAGACACACAAAAGACAGACAAAGACACACAAAAGAATGACACACAAAAGACAGACACACAAAAGACAGACACAGACACACAAAAGACAGACACAGACACACAAAAGACAGACAAAGACACACAAAAGACAGACACACAAAAGACAGACACACAAAAGACAGACACAGACACACAAAAGACAGACAAAGACACACAAAAGAATGACACACAAAAGACAGACACACAAAAGACAGACACAGACACACAAAAGACAGACACAGACACATTAAAGACAGACACACAAAAGACAGACAAAGACACACAAAAGACAGACAAAGACACACAAAAGACAGACACACAAAAGACAGACACAGACACACAAAAGACAGACACAGACACACAAAAGACAGACAAAGACAAACAAAAGACAGACACACAAAAGACAGACACACAAAAGACAGACACAGACACACAAAAGACAGACACACAAAAGACAGACACAGACACACAAAAGACAGACACACAAAAGACAGACAAAGACACACAAAAGACAGACACACAAAAGACAGACACACAAAAGACAGACACACAAAAGACAGACAAAGACACACAAAAGACAGACACACAAAAGACAGACACAGACACACAAAAGACAGTCACACAAAAGACAAACACAGACACACAAAAGACAGACAAAGACACACAAAAGACAGACACACAAAAGACAGACACAGACACACAAAAGACAGACACACAAAAGACAGACACAGACACACAAAAGACAGACACACAAAAGACAAACACAGACACACAAAAGACAGACACAGACACACAAAAGACAGACACACAAAAGACAGACACAGACACACAAAAGACAGACACACAAAAGACAGACACACAAAAGACAGACACAGACACACAAAAGACAGACACACAAAAGACAAACACAGACACACGAAAGAACGACACAGACACACAAAAGACAGACACACAAAAGACAGACACAGACACACAAAAGACAGACACAGACACAAAAAAGACAGACACACAAAAGAATGACACAGACACACAAAAGACAGACACACAAAAGACAAACACAGACACACAAAAGACAGACAAAGACACACAAAAGACAGACACACAAAAGACAGACACAGACACACAAAAGACAGACACACAAAAGAAAGACACAGACACACAAAAGACAGACACAGACACAAAAAAGACAGACACACAAAAGACAGACACACAAAAGACAGACACAGACACACAAAAGACAGACACAGACACAAAAAAGACAGACACACAAAGACAGACACAGACACACAAAAGACAGACACACAAAAGACAAACACAGACACACAAAAGACAGACACAGACACACAAAAGACAGACACACAAAAGACAGACACAGACACACAAAAGACAGACACAGACACACAAAAGACAGACACACAAAAGACAGACACACAAAAGACAGACACAGACACACAAAAGACAGACACACAAAAGACAAACACAGACACACAAAAGAACGACACAGACACACAAAAGACAGACACACAAAAGACAGACACAGACACAAAAAAGACAGACACACAAAAGACAGACACAGACACACAAAAGACAGACACACAAAAGACAAACACAGACACACAAAAGACAGACACAGACACACAAAAGACAGACACACAAAAGACAGACACACAAAAGACAGACACAGACACACAAAAGACAGACACACAAAAGACAAACACAGACACACAAAAGACAGACACACAAAAGAAAGACACAGACACACAAAAGACAGACACACAAAAGACAGACACAGACACACAAAAGACAGACACACAAAAGACAGACAAAGACACACAAAAGACAGACACACAAAAGACAGACACAGACACAAAAAAGACAGACACACAAAAGACAGACACACAAAAGACAGACACAGACACAAAAAAGACAGACACACAAAAGACAGACACACAAAAGACAGACACAGACACACAAAAGACAGACACAGACACAAAAAAGACAGACACACAAAAGACAGACACAGACACACAAAAGACAGACACAGACACACAAAAGACAGACACACAAAAGACAGACACAGACACACAAAAGACAGACACACAAAAGACAGACACAGAAACACAAAAGACAGACACACAAAAGACAAACACAGACACACAAAAGACAAGGTTATTAATGAGAAGTAACAAAATGACCTAAACTAAAATTGAAAAAACATTTTCGTTAACTGAAATAAATAATTTATAAAAGTCAGTATGTTCATAATTTAATAGGGTTTTTTTGCACTAAAACAAAGACAAAAATTCATAGTTGTCATTATTTCTGGGTTCTTCTGTTCTAATTTGACTGGTTGGGTCCACTGCAGATCAAATCCGACTGAATGTGGAACCTGAAAGAACAGGAGTTTAGAACCCTGCCTTATGTACAAAAGATGGAAAATGCTGCGTCTGTTTTCACACCTGGATGGACTGGAGCCGTCGTTGTGAAACCAGCCTTTGGCTCGGGTCCAATGTTCATATGTCACAGCAGTAATCGCGCTCTGTTCCGTAACAAAACAACCGAGTTGAGACCGCTTGGAAGCAAGGTTATTATCGTTAATGAAAGGTAACGAAATGACCAAAACTAGAACATTTTCGTTAAACTATAATTACAACAAAAAAAAAACATAACTAAAGGAAAATGTATTGTGTGTTTACAAAACTAACTAAAATAGATAAAAATTATGGATAAAATTCCCTTTGTTTTCCTCTTTTTTAAATGTCGGATTGATACGAAATATATTTATTTCACTTGAGCAATTTTGTGGGCTGTCACCATATGATATTCAAGGGTCCGTCACTTGTGGTTTCCAGTGGTCTTCAGTCATCTGCCCAATGGTCACACCCTGGGATCAGAAGAAGGACTGTTTGTGTCACAAAGACATCTAGAAATCTGACTGACCTACTTCCAAAAGTCGAGGATGGGGATCAAAGAAGTAAGTGAAAGCTAGTTGAGAATTCCTAAGGAAGTGAATCAGAGGCCTGGCTGAAACGTGAAGCACAGCTGTGTGTACTGACTGAAACATGAAGCACAGCTGTGTGTACTGACTGAAACATGAAGCACAGCTGTATGTACTGACTGAAACGTGAAGCACAGCTGTATGTACTGACTGAAACGTGAAGCACAGCTGTGTGTACTGACTGAAACATGAAGCACAGCTGTATGTACTGACTGAAACATGAAGCACAGCTGTGTGTACTGACTGAAACATGAAGCACAGCTGTATGTACTGACTGAAACGTGAAGCGCAGCTGTATGTACTGACTGAAACGTGAAGCAGAGCTGTGTGTACTGACTGAAACGTGAAGCACAGCTGTGTGTACTGACGGAAACGTGAAGCAGAGCTGTGTGTACTGACTGAAACATGAAGCACAGCTGTGTGTACTGACTGAAACATGAAGCACTGCTGTATGTACTGACTGAAACATTTAGCACAGCTGTGTGTACTGACTGAAACATGAAGCACAGCTGTGTGTACTGACTGAAACATTTAGCACAGCTGTGTGTACTGACTGAAACATTTAGCACATCTGTGTGTACTGACTGAAACATGAAGCACAGCTGTATGTACTGACTGAAACGTGAAGCACAGCTGTATGTACTGACTGAAACATGAAGCACAGCTGTATGTACTGACTGAAACATGAAGCACAGCTGTGTGTACTGACTGAAACATGAAGCACAGCTGTATGTACTGACTGAAACGTGAAGCACAGCTGTATGTACTGACTGAAACGTGAAACACAGCTGTATGTACTGACTGAAACGTGAAGCACAGCTGTATGTACTGATTGAAATATGAAGCACAGCTGTGTGTACTGACTGAAACATGAAGCAAAGCTGTGTGTACTGACTGAAATATGAAGCACAGCTGTGTGTACTGACTGAAACATGAAGCAAAGCTGTGTGTACTGACTGCAACGTGAAGCACAGCTGTATGTACTGACGGAAACGTGAAGCAGAGCTGTGAGTACTGACTGAAACATGAAACACAGCTGTATGTACTGACTGAAACGTGAAAAACAGCTGTATGTACTGACTGAAACATGAAGCACAGCTGTATGTACTGACTGAAACGTGAAACACAGCTGTATGTACTGACTGAAACGTGAAGCACAGCTGTATGTACTGACTGAAACATGAAGCACAGCTGTACGTACTGACTGAAACGTGAAACACAACTGTATGTACTGACTGAAACATGAAGCACAACTGTATGTACTGACTGAAACATGAAGCACAGCTGTATGTACTGACTGAAACGTGAAACACAGCTGTATGTACTGACTGAAATGTGAAACACAGCTGTGTGTACTGACTGAAACATGAAGCAAAGCTGTGTGTACTGACTGAAACGTGAAGCGGTGCTGTGTGTACTGACTGAAACGTGAAACACAGCTGTATGTACTGACTGAAACGTGAAACACAACTGTGTGTACTGACTGCAACGTGAAGCACAGCTGTATGTACTGACTGCAACGTGAAGCACAGCTGTATGTACTGACTGAAACGTGAAGCACAGCTGTACGTACTGACTGAAACGTGAAACACAGCTGTATGTACTGACTGAAACGTGAAGCACAGCTGTACGTACTGACTGAAACGTGAAACACAGCTGTATGTACTGACTGAAACGTGAAACACAGCTGTATGTACTGACTGAAACGTGAAGCACAGCTGTATGTACTGACTGAAACATGAAGCAAAGCTGTGTGTACTGACTGAAAAGTGAAGCGGTGCTGTGTGTACTGACTGAAACGTGAAGCACAGCTGTGTGTACTGACTGAAACATGAAGCACAGCTGTATGTACTGACTGAAACATGAAGCAAACCTGTGTGTACTGACTGAAACGTGAAGCAAAGCTGTATGTACTGACTGAAACGCGAAGCACAGCTGCGTGTACTGACTGAAACGTGAAGCACAGCTGCGTGTACTGACTGAAACGTGAAGCACATCTGTGTGTACTGACTGAAACGTGAAGCACAGCTGTATATACTGACTGAAACATGAAGCACAGCTGTGTGTACTGACTGAAATGTGAAGCGATGCTGTATGTGCTGACTGAAACATGAAGCACAGCTGTATATACTGACTGAAACATGAAGCACAGCTGTGTGTACTGACTGAAACGTGAAGCGATGCTGTATGTACTGACTGAAACATGAAGCACAGCTGTATGTACTGACTGAAACATGAAGCAGAGCTGTATGTACTGACTGAAACGTGAAGCACAGCTGTACGTACTGACTGAAACGTGAAACACAACTGTATGTACTGACTGAAACATGAAGAACAGCTGTATGTACTGACTGAAACGTGAAGCACAGCTGTATGTACTGACTGAAACGTGAAGCACAGCTGTATGTACTGACTGAAACGTGAAACACAGCTGTATGTACTGACTGACACGTGAAACACAGCTGTATGTACTGACTGAAACATGAAGCAGAGCTGTATGTACTGACTGAAACGTGAAGCACAGCTGTACGTACTGACTGAAACGTGAAACACAACTGTATGTACTGACTGAAACATGAAGCACAGCTGTATGTACTGACTGAAACGTGAAACAACGCTGTATGTACTGACTGAAACGTGAAACACAGCTGTGTGTACTGACTGAAACATGAAGCAAAGCTGTGTGTACTGACTGAAACGTGAAGCGGTGCTGTGTGTACTGACTGAAACGTGAAACACAGCTGTATGTACTGACTGAAACGTGAAACACAACTGTGTGTACTAACTGCAACGTGAAGCACAGCTGTATGTACTGACTGAAACATGAAGCAAAGCTGTGTGTACTGACTGAAACGTGAAGCGGTGCTGTGTGTACTGACTGAAACGTGAAACACAGCTGTATGTACTGACTGAAACGTGAAACACAGCTGTACGTACTGACTGAAACGTGAAACACAGCTGTATGTACTGACTGAAACGTGAAGCACAGCTGTATGTACTGACTGAAACATGAACCAAAGCTGTGTGTACTGACTGAAAAGTGAAGCGGTGCTGTGTGTACTGACTGAAACGTGAAGCACAGCTGTGTGTACTGACTGAAACATGAAGCACAGCTGTATGTACTGACTGAAACATGAGGTAAACCTGTGTGTACTGACTGAAACGTGAAGCACAGCTGTATGTACTGACTGAAACGCGAAGCACAGCTGCGTGTACTGACTGAAACGTGAAGCACAGCTGCGTGTACTGACTGAAACGTGAAGCACATCTGTGTGTACTGACTGAAACGTGAAGCACAGCTGTATATACTGACTGAAACATGAAGCACAGCTGTGTGTACTGACTGAAACGTGAAGCACAGCTGTGTGTACTGACTGAAACGTGAAGCACAGCGTTGTGTACTGACTGAAACGTGAAGCACAACTGTATGTACTGACTGAAACATGAAGCGATGCTGTATGTGCTGACTGAAACATGAAGCACAGCTGTATGTACTGACTGAAACGTGAAGCACAGCTGTATGTACTGACTGAAACGTGAAACACAGCTGTATGTACTGACTGAAACATGAAAAAAAGCTGTGTGTACTGACTGAAAAGTGAAGCGGTGCTGTGTGTACTGACTGAAACGTGAAGCACAGCTGTGTGTACTGACTGAAACATGAAGCACAGCTGTATGTACTGACTGAAACGTGAAGCAAACCTGTGTGTACTGACTGAAACGTGAAGCACAGCTGTATGTACTGACTGAAACGCGAAGCAAAGCTGCGTGTACTGACTGAAACGTGAAGCACAGCTGCGTGTACTGACTGAATCGTGAAGCACATCTGTGTGTACTGACTGAAACGTGAAGCACAGCTGTATATACTGACTGAAACATGAAGCACAGCTGTGTGTACTGACTGAATCGTGAAGCACATCTGTGTGTACTGACTGAAACGTGAAGCACAGCTGTATATACTGACTGAAACATGAAGCACAGCTGTGTGTACTGACTGAAACGTGAAGCACAGCTGTGTGTACTGACTGAAACGTGAAGAACAGCGTTGTGTACTGACTGAAACATGAAGCAATGCTTTATGTACTGACTGAAACATGAAGCACAGCTGTATGTACTGACTGAAATGCGAAGCAAAACTGCATGTACTGACTGAAACGTGAAGCACAGCTGCGTATACTGACTTAAATGTGAAGAACAGCTGGGTGTACTGACTGAAACATGAAGCACAGCTGTATGTACTGACTGAAACGTGAAGCACAGCTTTGTGTACTGACTGAAACGTGAAGCGGTGTTGTATGTACTGACTGAAACGTGAAGCACAGCTGCGTGTACTGACTGAAACGTGAAGCACAGCTGCGTGTACTGACTGAAACGTGAAGCACAGCTGTGTGTACTGACTGAAACGTGAAGCACAGCTGTATGTACTGACTGAAACGCGAAGAACAGCTGCATGTACTGACTGAAACGTGAAGCACAGCTGCGTATACTGACTTAAATGTGAAGAACAGCTGTGTGTACTGACTGAAACATGAAGCACAGCTATATGTACTGACTGAAACGTGAAGCACAGCTTTGTGTACTGACTGAAACGTGAAGCGGTGCTGTATGTACTGACTGAAACGTGAAGCAGAGCTGTGTGTATTGACTGAAACGTGAAGCACAGCTGTGTGTACTGACGGAAACGTGAAGCAAAGCTGTATGTACTGACTGAAACGTGAAGCACAGCTGTATGTACTGACTGAAACGTGAAACACAGCTGTATGTACTGACTGAAACGTGAAGTACAGCTGTATGTACTGACTGAAACATGAAACACAGCTGTATGTACTGACTGAAACGTGAAGCACAGCTGTATGTACTGACTGAAACATGAAGATCAGCTGTGTTTACTGACTGAAACGTGAAGCACAGCTGCGTGTACTGACTGAAACGTGAAGCACAGCTGTGTGTACTGACTGAAACGTGAAGCACAGCTGTATGTACTGACTGAAACGCGAAGCACAGCTGCATGTACTGACTGAAACGTGAAGCACAGCTGCGTATACTGACTTAAATGTGAAGAACAGCTGTGTGTACTGACTGAAACATGAAGCACAGCTGTATGTACTGACTGAAACGTGAAGCACAGCTTTGTGTACTGACTGACACGTGAAGCGGTGCTGTATGTACTGACTGAAACGTGAAGCAGAGCTGTGTGTACTGACTGAAACGTGAAACACAGCTGTATGTACTGACGGAAACGTGAAGCAAAGCTGTATGTACTGACTGAAACGTGAAACACAGCTGTATGTACTGACTGAAACGTGAAGTACAGCTGTATGTACTGACTGAAACATGAAACACAGCTGTATGTACTGACTGAAACGTGAAGCACAGCTGTGTGTACTGACTGAAACATGAAGCACAGCTGTGTGTACTGACTGAAACGTGAAGCGGTGCTGTGTGTACTGACTGAAACGTGAAGCACAGCTGTGTGTACTGAGTGAAACATGAAGCATAGCTGTATATACTGACTGAAACGTGAAGCAAACCTGTGTGTACTGACTGAAACGTGAAGAACAGCTGTGTGTACTCACTGAAACGTGAAGCACAGCTGCGTGTACTGACTGAAACGTGAAGCACAGCTGTATGTACTGACTGAAACGTGAAGCAAAGCTGTGTGTACTGACTGAAACGTGAAGCACAGCTGTGTGTACTGACTGAAACGTGAAGCGGTGCTGTATGTACTGACTGAAACGTGAAGCGGTGCTGCATGTACTGACTGAAACGTGAAGCACAGCTGTGTGTACTGACTGAAACGTGAAGCACAGCTGTGTGTACTGACTGAAATGTGAAGAACAACTGTATGTACTGACTGAAACATGAAGCGATGCTGTATGTACTAACTGAATTGTGAAGCACAGGTTTGTGTAGTGACTGAAACGTGAAGTGGTGCTTTGTGTACTTACTGAAACATGAAGCACAGCTGTGTGTACTGTCTGAAACATGAAGCACAGCTGTGTGTACTGACTGAAACGTGAAGCGGTGCTGTGCATACTGACTGAAACATAAAGCACAGCTGTGTGTACTTTCTGAAACGTGAAGCGGTGTTGTGCGTACTGACTGAAACGTGAAGCACAGGTGTGTGTACTGACTGAAACATGAAGCACAGCTGTGCGTACTGACTAAAACGTAAAGCGGTGCTGTGTGTAGTGACTGAAACGTGAAGCACAGCTTTGTGTACTGACTGAAACGTGAAGCCCAACAATATGTACTGACTGAAAGATGAAGCACAGCTTTATGTACTGACTGAAACGCGAAGTACAGCTGCGTGTACTGACTGAAACGTGAAGCACAGCTTTATGTACTGACTGAAACATGAAGCACAGCTGTATGTACTGACTGAAACATGAAGCACAGCTTTGTGTACTGACTGAAACGTGAAGCACAGCTGTGTGTACTGACTGAAACGTGAAGCACAGCTGTGTGTACTGACTGAAATGTGAAGCACAGCTTTGTGTACTGACTGAAACGTGAAGCATAACAATATGTACTGACTGAAACATGAAGCGATGCTGTATGTACTGACTGAAACATGAAGCACAGCTGTATGTACTGACTGAAACGTGAAGCAATCCTGTGTGTACTGACTGAAACGTGAAGCACTGCTGCGTGTACTAACTGAAACGTGAAGCACAGCTGCGTGTACTAACTGAAACATGAAGCACAGCTGTGTGTACTGACTGAAACGTGAAGCACAGCTGTATGTACTGACTGAAACATGAAGCACAGCTGTATATACTGACTGAAACGTGAAGCACAGCTGTGTGTACTGACTGAAACGTGAAGCATAACAATATGTACTGACTGAAACATGAAGCGATGCTGTATGTACTGACTGAAACATGAAGCACAGCTGTATGTACTGACTGAAACGTGAAGCAATCCTGTGTGTACTGACTGAAACGTGAAGCACTGCTGCGTGTACTAACTGAAACGTGAAGCACAGCTGCGTGTACTAACTGAAACATGAAGCACAGCTGTGTGTACTGACTGAAACGTGAAGCACAGCTGTATGTACTGACTGAAACATGAAGCACAGCTGTATATACTGACTGAAACGTGAAGCACAGCTGTGTGTACTGACTGAAACGTGAAGCACAGCTGTGTGTACTGACTGAAACGTGAAGCGGTGCTGTATGTACTGACTGAAACGTGAAGCGGTGCTGCATGTACTGACTGAAACGTGAAGCACAGCTGTGTGTACTGACTGAAACGTGAAGCACAGCTGTGTGTACTGACTGAAATGTGAAGAACAACTGTATGTACTGACTGAAACATGAAGCGATGCTGTATGTACTAACTGAATTGTGAAGCACAGGTTTGTGTAGTGACTGAAACGTGAAGTGGTGCTTTGTGTACTTACTGAAACATGAAGCACAGCTGTGTGTACTGTCTGAAACATGAAGCACAGCTGTGTGTACTGACTGAAACGTGAAGCGGTGCTGTGCATACTGACTGAAACATAAAGCACAGCTGTGTGTACTTTCTGAAACGTGAAGCGGTGTTGTGCGTACTGACTGAAACGTGAAGCACAGGTGTGTGTACTGACTGAAACATGAAGCACAGCTGTGCGTACTGACTAAAACGTAAAGCGGTGCTGTGTGTAGTGACTGAAACGTGAAGCACAGCTTTGTGTACTGACTGAAACGTGAAGCCCAACAATATGTACTGACTGAAAGATGAAGCACAGCTTTATGTACTGACTGAAACGCGAAGTACAGCTGCGTGTACTGACTGAAACGTGAAGCACAGCTTTATGTACTGACTGAAACATGAAGCACAGCTGTATGTACTGACTGAAACATGAAGCACAGCTTTGTGTACTGACTGAAACGTGAAGCACAGCTGTGTGTACTGACTGAAACGTGAAGCACAGCTGTGTGTACTGACTGAAATGTGAAGCACAGCTTTGTGTACTGACTGAAACGTGAAGCATAACAATATGTACTGACTGAAACATGAAGCGATGCTGTATGTACTGACTGAAACATGAAGCACAGCTGTATGTACTGACTGAAACGTGAAGCAATCCTGTGTGTACTGACTGAAACGTGAAGCACTGCTGCGTGTACTAACTGAAACGTGAAGCACAGCTGCGTGTACTAACTGAAACATGAAGCACAGCTGTGTGTACTGACTGAAACGTGAAGCACAGCTGTATGTACTGACTGAAACATGAAGCACAGCTGTATATACTGACTGAAACGTGAAGCACAGCTGTGTGTACTGACTGAAACGTGAAGCGGTGCTGTGTGTACTGACTGAAACGTGAAGCACAGCTGCGTGTACTGACTGAAACGTGGAGCACAACAATATGTACTGACTGAAACATGAAGCGATGCTGTATGTACTGACTGAAACATGAAGCACAGCTGTATGTAATGACTGAAACGTGAAACAAACCTGTGTGTACTGACTGAAACGTGAAGCACAGCTGTATGTACTGACTGAAACATGAATCACAGCTGCGTGTACTGACTGAAATGTTAAGCACAGCTGTGTGTACTAACTGAAACGTGAAGCACAGCTGTGTGTACTGACTGAAACGTGAAGCACAGCTGTATGTACTGACTGAAACGTGAAGCACAGCTGTGTGTACTTACTGAAACGTGAAGAACAGCTGTATGTACTGACTGAAACGTGAAGCACAGCTGTATGTACTGACTGAAACGTGAAGCAAAGCTGTGTGTACTGACTGAAACGTGAAGCACAGCTGTGTGTACTGACTGAAACGTGAAGCGATGCTGTATGTACTGACTGAAACGTGAAGCGGTGCTGCATGTACTGACTGAAACGTGAAGCACAGCTGTGTGTACTGACTGAAATGTGAAGAACAACTGTATGTACTGACTGAAACATGAAGCGATGCTGTATGTACTAACTGAAACGTGAAGCACAGGTTTGTGTACTTACTGAAACATGAAGAACAGCTGTGTGTACTGTCTGAAACATGAAGCACAGCTGTGTGTACTGACTGAAACGTGAAGCGGTGCTGTGCATACTGACTGAAACGTAAAGCACAGCTGTGTGTACTTTCTGAAACGTGAAGCGGTGTTGTGCGTACTGACTGAAACGTGAAGCACAGGTGTGTGTACTGACTGAAACATGAAGCACAGCTGTGCGTACTGACTAAAACGTAAAGCGGTGCTGTGTGTAGTGACTGAAACGTGAAGCACAGCTTTGTGTACTGACTGAAACGTGAAGCCCAACAATATGTACTGACTGAAAGATGAAGCACAGCTTTATGTACTGACTGAAACGCGAAGTACAGCTGCGTGTACTGACTGAAACGTGAAGCACAGCTGTATGTACTGACTGAAACATGAAGCACAGCTGTATGTACTAACTGAAACATGAAGCCTAGCTTTGTGTACTGACTGAAACGTGAAGCACAGCTGTGTGTACTGACTGAAACGTGAAGCACAGCTGTGTGTACTGACTGAAATGTGAAGCACAGCTTTGTGTACTGACTGAAACGTGAAGCATAACAATATGTACTGACTGAAACATGAAGCGATGCTGTATATTCTGACTGAAACGTGAAGCACAGCTGTATGTACTGACTGAAACGTGAAGCACAGCTGTGTGTACTGACTGAAACGTGAAGAACAGCTGTATGTACTGACTGAAACGTGAAGCACAGCTGTATGTACTGACTGAAACGTGAAACACAGCTGTATGTACTGACGGAAACGTGAAGCAAAGCTGTATGTACTGACTGAAACGTGAAACACAGCTGTATGTACTGACTGAAACGTGAAGTACAGCTGTATGTACTGACTGAAACATGAAACACAGCTGTATGTACTGACTGAAACGTGAAGCACAGCTGTGTGTACTGACTGAAACATGAAGCACAGCTGTGTGTACTGACTGAAACGTGAAGCGGTGCTGTGTGTACTGACTGAAACGTGAAGCACAGCTGTGTGTACTGAATGAAACATGAAGCATAGCTGTATATACTGGCTGAAACGTGAAGCAAACCTGTGTGTACTGACTGAAACGTGAAGAACAGCTGTGTGTACTCACTGAAACGTGAAGCACAGCTGCGTGTACTGACTGAAACGTGAAGCAAAGCTGTGTGTACTGACTGAAACGTGAAGCACAGCTGTGTGTACTGACTGAAACGTGAAGCGGTGCTGTATGTACTGACTGAAACGTGAAGCGGTGCTGCATGTACTGACTGAAACGTGAAGCACAGCTGTGTGTACTGACTGAAACGTGAAGCACAGCTGTGTGTACTGACTGAAATGTGAAGAACAACTGTATGTACTGACTGAAACATGAAGCGATGCTGTATGTACTAACTGAATTGTGAAGCACAGGTTTGTGTAGTGACTGAAACGTGAAGTGGTGCTTTGTGTACTTACTGAAACATGAAGCACAGCTGTGTGTACTGTCTGAAACATGAAGCACAGCTGTGTGTACTGACTGAAACGTGAAGCGGTGCTGTGCATACTGACTGAAACATAAAGCACAGCTGTGTGTACTTTCTGAAACGTGAAGCGGTGTTGTGCGTACTGACTGAAACGTGAAGCACAGGTGTGTGTACTGACTGAAACATGAAGCACAGCTGTGCGTACTGACTAAAACGTAAAGCGGTGCTGTGTGTAGTGACTGAAACGTGAAGCACAGCTTTGTGTACTGACTGAAACGTGAAGCCCAACAATATGTACTGACTGAAAGATGAAGCACAGCTTTATGTACTGACTGAAACGCGAAGTACAGCTGCGTGTACTGACTGAAACGTGAAGCACAGCTTTATGTACTGACTGAAACATGAAGCACAGCTGTATGTACTGACTGAAACATGAAGCACAGCTTTGTGTACTGACTGAAACGTGAAGCACAGCTGTGTGTACTGACTGAAACGTGAAGCACAGCTGTGTGTACTGACTGAAATGTGAAGCACAGCTTTGTGTACTGACTGAAACGTGAAGCATAACAATATGTACTGACTGAAACATGAAGCGATGCTGTATGTACTGACTGAAACATGAAGCACAGCTGTATGTACTGACTGAAACGTGAAGCAATCCTGTGTGTACTGACTGAAACGTGAAGCACTGCTGCGTGTACTAACTGAAACGTGAAGCACAGCTGCGTGTACTAACTGAAACATGAAGCACAGCTGTGTGTACTGACTGAAACGTGAAGCACAGCTGTATGTACTGACTGAAACATGAAGCACAGCTGTATATACTGACTGAAACGTGAAGCACAGCTGTGTGTACTGACTGAAACGTGAAGCGGTGCTGTGTGTACTGACTGAAACGTGAAGCACAGCTGCGTGTACTGACTGAAACGTGGAGCACAACAATATGTACTGACTGAAACATGAAGCGATGCTGTATGTACTGACTGAAACATGAAGCACAGCTGTATGTAATGACTGAAACGTGAAACAAACCTGTGTGTACTGACTGAAACGTGAAGCACAGCTGTATGTACTGACTGAAACATGAATCACAGCTGCGTGTACTGACTGAAATGTTAAGCACAGCTGTGTGTACTGACTGAAACGTGAAGCACAGCTGTGTGTACTGACTGAAACGTGAAGCACAGCTGTATGTACTGACTGAAACATGAAGCACAGCTGTGTGTACTGACTGAAACGTAAAGAACAGCTGTATGTACTGACTGAAACGTGAAGCACAGCTGTATGTACTGACTGAAACGTGAAGCAAAGCTGTGTGTACTGACTGAAACGTGAAGCACAGCTGTGTGTACTGACTGAAACGTGAAGCGATGCTGTATGTACTGACTGAAACGTGAAGCGGTGCTGCATGTACTGACTGAAACGTGAAGCACAGCTGTGTGTACTGACTGAAATGTGAAGAACAACTGTATGTACTGACTGAAACATGAAGCGATGCTGTATGTACTAACTGAAACGTGAAGCACAGGTTTGTGTACTTACTGAAACATGAAGCACAGCTGTGTGTACTGTCTGAAACATGAAGCACAGCTGTGTGTACTGACTGAAACGTGAAGCGGTGCTGTGCATACTGACTGAAACGTAAAGCACAGCTGTGTGTACTTTCTGAAACGTGAAGCGGTGTTGTGCGTACTGACTGAAACGTGAAGCACAGGTGTGTGTACTGACTGAAACATGAAGCACAGCTGTGCGTACTGACTAAAACGTAAAGCGGTGCTGTGTGTAGTGACTGAAACGTGAAGCACAGCTTTGTGTACTGACTGAAACGTGAAGCCCAACAATATGTACTGACTGAAAGATGAAGCACAGCTTTATGTACTGACTGAAACGCGAAGTACAGCTGCGTGTACTGACTGAAACGTGAAGCACAGCTGTATGTACTGACTGAAACATGAAGCACAGCTGTATGTACTAACTGAAACATGAAGCCTAGCTTTGTGTACTGACTGAAACGTGAAGCACAGCTGTGTGTACTGACTGAAACGTGAAGCATAGCTGTGTGTACAGACTGAAATGTGAAGCACAGCTTTGTGTACTGACTGAAACGTGAAGCATAACAATATGTACTGACTGAAACATGAAGCGATGCTGTATATTCTGACTGAAACATGAAGCACAGCTGTATGTACTGACTGAAACGTGAAGCAATCCTGTGTGTACTGACTGAAACGTGAAGCACTGCTGCGTGTACTAACTGAAACGTGAAGCACAGCTGCGTGTACTAACTGAAACATGAAGCACAGCTGTGTGTACTGACTGAAACGTGAAGCACAGCTGTATGTACTGACTGAAACATGAAGCACAGCTGTATATACTGACTGAAACGTGAAGCACAGCTGTGTGTACTGACTGAAACGTGAAGCGGTGCTGTGTGTACTGACTGAAACGTGAAGCACAGCTGCGTGTACTGACTGAAACGTGAAGCACAGCTGTGTGTACTGACTTAAACATGAAGCACAGCTGTGTGTACTGACTGAAACGTGAAGCACAGCTTTTTGTACTGACTGAAACATGAAGCACAGCTGTGTGTACTGACTGAGACATTAAGCACAGCTGTGTGTACTGACTGAAACGTGAAGCACAGCTGTGTGTACTGACTGAAACATGAAGCACAGCTGTGTGTACTGACTGAAACGTGAAGCATTGCTGTGCGTGCTGACTGACATGTGAAGCACAGCTGTGCGTACTGACTGAAACGTGAAGCACAGCTGTGTGTACTGACTGAAACGTGAAGCACAGCTGTGTGTACTGACTGAAACATGAAGCACAGCTGTGTGTACTGACTGAAACGTGAAGCATTGCTGTGCGTGCTGACTGACATGTGAAGCACAGCTGTGCGTACTGACTGAAACGTGAAGTACAGCTGTGTGTACTGACTGAAACGTGAAGCACAGCTTTGTGTACTGACTGAAACGTGAATCACAACTGCATGTACTGACTGAAACGTGTAGCGGTGCTGTGTGTACTGACTGAAACGTGAAGCAAAGCTGTGTGTACTGACTTAAACATGAAGCACAGCTGTGTGTACTGACTGAAACATGAAGCACAGCTGTGTGTACTGACTGAGACATTAAGCACAGCTGTATATACTGACTGAAACGTGAAGCACAGCTGTGTGTACTGACTGAAACATGAAGCACAGCTGTGTGTACTCACTGAAACATGAAGCGGTGCTGTGTGTACTGACTGAAACGTGAAGCACAGCTGTGTGTACTGACTGAAACATGAAGCACAGCTTTGTGTACTGACTGAAACGTGAATCACAACTGTATGTACTGACTGAAACGTGTAGCGGTGCTGTGTGTACTGACTGAAACATGAAGCACAGCTGTGTGTACTGACTTAAACATGAAGCACAGCTGTGTGTACTGACTGAAACGTGAAGCACAGCTTTTTGTACTGACTGAAACGTGAAGCACAGCTTTTTGTACTGACTGAGACATTAAGCACAGCTGTATGTACTAACTGAAACGTGAACCACAGCTGTGTGTACTGACTGAAACATGAAGCACAGCTGTGTGTACTGACTGAGACATTAAGCACAGCTGTGTGTACTGACTGAAACGTGAAGCATTGCTGTGCGTGCTGACTGACATGTGAAGCACAGCTGTGCGTACTGACTGAAACGTGAAGCACAGCTTTGTGTACTGACTGAAACGTGAAGCACAACTGTATGTACTGACTGAAACATGAAGGGATGCTGTATGTACTGACTGAAACATGAAGCACAGGTGTATGTACTGACTGAAACGTGAAGCAAACCTGTGTGTACTGACTGAAACGTGAAGCACAGCTGTATGTACTGACTGAAACGCGAAGCACAGTTGCGTGTACTTACTGAAACGTGAAGCACAGCTGCGTATACTGACTGAAACGTGAAGCACAGCTGTATGTACTGACTGAAACATGAAGCACAGCTGTGTGTACTGACTGAAACATGAAGCACAGCTGTGTGTACTGACTGAGACATTAAGCACAGCTGTATGTACTAACTGAAACGTGAAGCACAGCTGTGTGTACTGACTGAGACATTAAGCACAGCTGTGTGTACTGACTGAAACGTGAAGCACAGCTGTGTGTACTGACTGAAACATGAAGCACAGCTGTGTGTACTGACTGAAACGTGAAGCATTGCTGTGCGTGCTGACTGACATGTGAAGCACAGCTGTGCGTACTGACTGAAACGTGAAGCACAGCTTTGTGTACTGACTGAAACGTGAAGCACAACTGTATGTACTGACTGAAACATGAAGCGATGCTGTATGTACTGACTGAAACATGAAGCACAGGTGTATGTACTGACTGAAACGTGAAGTAAACCTGTGTGTACTGACTGAAACGCGAAGCACAGCAGCGTGTACTGACTGAAACGTGAAGCACAGCTGCGTGTACTGACTGAAACGTGAAGCACAGCTGTGTGTACTGACTGAAACGTGAAGCACAGCTGTATGTACTGACTGAAACATGAAGCGGTGCTGTGCATATTGACTGAAACGTGAAGCACAGCTGTATGTACTGACTGAAATGTGAAGCACAACTGTGCACTGACTGAAACATGAAGCACAGCTGTGTGTACTAACTGAAACGTGAAGCACAGCTGTGTGTACTGACTGAAACGTAAAGCACAGCTGTGTGTACCGTCTGAAACGTGAAGCGGTGCTGTGCATACTGACTGAAACGTGAAGCGGTGCCTTGCGTACTGACTGAAACATGAAGCACAGCTGTGTGTAGTGACTGAAACGTGAAGCGGTGCTGTGCGTACTGACTTAAACATGAAGCACAGCTGTGTGTACTGTCTGAAACGTGAAGCGGTGCTCTGCGTACTGACTGAAACGTGAAGCACAGCTGTGTGTAGTGACTGAAACATGAAGCACAGCTGTGTGTACTGACTGAAACGTGAAGCACAGCTGTGTGTACTGTCTGAAACGTGAAGCGGTGCTGTATGTACTGACTGAAACATGAAGCACAGCTGTGTGTACTGTCTGAAACATGAAGCACAGCTGTATGTACTGACTGAAACGTGAAGCGGTCCTGTATGTACTGACTGAAACGTGAAGCGGTGCTATGCATACTGACTGAAACATGAAGCACAGTTGTATGTACTGACTGAAATGTGAAGCACAGCTGTGTGTACTGACTGAAACGTGAAGCGGTGCTGTGCGTACTGACTGAAACGTGAAGCGGTGCTGTGCGTACTTACGGCAGTTGGTGGCGCTCCTCCAGGCGCTCAGGCCCACGTGTGCGTCCTGACAGGCGGTGGCGTACGCCTGCAGTGACGAACACATGACGGAGCGGTTCCCCTCCCGTACGCACATGTTGTACAGGCAGCTGCGGAAGAACGGCGACGGGTTGACCACCGTGTGACACGCCAGGAAAGAGCTGTTCCCGGGGTCATTGATGTTCCCGCACATCCAGGAGCTCTGGTACAGCCGCAGGTCCGTGCACGTCTGGTACAGGTCTTCGCAGTCGCCGTTGCAGGACAGGTCGTCAGCGATGGCCCTCCAGCCCTCCGTGAACTGTTCGGAGGACTCGGCCAGGCGTCCGTTGGGCAGACGGAGGTCGTCGGTGGCGTTCCCGTTGAACAGCCCGCACAGACCGCAGGTGACGTTGTAGTAGATGGTGGACAGGGAGATGTTGAGCAGGCCCTGGCGCGTGTAGTGGACGCGCAGCAGACCGCGGGCTTCCACCACCGTGGCGTTGCCCGGCGCTCGGTAGATCATCATGGTCTCCGACGGCGAGACGTACGGGAGCGCCACCGCTTCACCGTTAACCTGAAGCACGAAACAGGTTAGAATCAAACATATCATCTGGAAACCAAGACTTAGAACAGCCACGGTGGGAGGTCAGGTACGGAACAAGGGTCCAATAGTTTTGGATTTTTTATTCTAGTTTACTTTGATTTAGTTTGGACTTTTTTTTCTCTAATTCAGTTTTTATTTGTTTTTAGAGCAGGTTTGATAGTTTTTATTAGTTTTTGTTATTTTCTAAATGCTCATACAGTTTATTGCTGCGTTTCCACTACATGGTACCGGCTCAACTCCACTCGACTCCACTCGGCCCTTTTGCATTTCCATTACATAAAAGGACCTGGAATCTGGTACCTGGTCCTAGTTTTTTGAATCTGGTACCTGGTCCTAGTTTTATTGAATCTGGTACCTGGTCCTAGTTTTTTGGTACCTGGTACTAGTTTTTGGGACTCTGGTACCTGGTACTAGTTTTTTGGTCTCACCTCTGTTGAGGTTCCAGGACTGGGGACCAGATCCTAAAGGTGACACTGTGTAAACACTGCAGAGCTCTGATTGGTCAGAGTGGTGTGTGTGCCCCGCCCTTTTCCAGTAAATCTGTCAGTAGGTGAATCCACATGATGACAGTCTGTAAAACTACACCATGGTTTGTCCAGGAGGTTCAGACGCAAACATTCAGCAGGAGTTTGACCAGACAACAGGCAACCAGTGAGTTTATCAGCAACTGTGAGCAGAGCACACAGAAGGAACGCACCGCATCGCTATGACGACCAGGGACTGGAAAGTGAGTAGTAGGGCTGGGTAAAAAAAGCGATTTAATCGATTTTGGATCGATTTCTTTTTCATTTTTCATAATCGATTAATGGTGAATGAGATCGATTTTTCAGAGCAGGACCGCGAGTAAATGACCCAGAAACCGCCGACACTGAGGATCAGCCGGCTCAATCTCGCGAGCCCCTCGCTTGTCTTGGTCGTGCTCGCGACGGTTCTGGCACGGGAGGAACACATAGGAAGGGTGGGGACAACCCCTCAGTGGGAGGAAGGGTGGGGACAACCCCTCAGTGGGAGGAAGGGTGGGGACAACCCCTCAGTGGGAGGAAGGGTGGGGACAACCCCTCAGTGGGGGTCCTCCCGGGCTCAAACTGGAACCGGCAGTGTGGAGATACTGGCCGGTGGAGGCGGGTCGCAGAAGCCAGTCGTTCTAGAACTATTAACTTGGATCGCCTGTGGCTGAGGGCGGAGTGACAGGAATAGTAAAGCAGAAATCACGAAGCTCCGCCCACCCTCCCCCTCCAGTGACTTTGTTGTACTAACATGGACATGTTTGTGTCCTGTTCATTATTTCAGAGCAGATTCATCTGTTTACTGATGAAATGTCAGATTTATTTCCTTTCTAATATCAATATAGATTCTGTGTTGCATGGCTGCAGTACTCAAATAATCAAGTTACAACTCAGAATTGTACTTTGGTATCACTGAATGAATCTGAATCAATCAATTAATACTGAATCGAATCAAATCGCAATTAATCAATTCAGAACCTTATGAATGGAAATCAAATCGCCTAAGGAAACTGGCCGTGATACCCAGGCCTGGTGGGTAGTATCCTGTAATGAAACGGTCTGGAACAGGACCTGGTACCCGAGTCGAGTCAAGTTGGGTCCATGTGGTGGAAACGCAGCATAAGATCTGGATCAAAGGTCATGTGACTTCCATAAACCTTGTCGTCTTCGGTTTCCGGGTACTGGGATGAAAACGTGTGTGAAGTGCAGATAAACTCCTCACCTTGGCTGAATCAAAGTCGGCCCCTCCCACTTGTGCTTCGATGTTTGCCACGGTCACCACCACCGGTCTTTTCCAGGCGGGGCCTTTGTTCATCAGCTGTCGGCCCATCTTCACCTCCAGCACCGAGCCGTTCACCGGCACCGCACCGCACATCTTCACCAGGTAGAAGGAACTGTCCAGCGGGAACTGGAGGAAGGTTCCGTCGAAGGAGGAGGTCATGGCGTTCTGGGTGAAGGAACACAGCCCCTCCCTGCGGGGGTAGCATCCTAATAAGCCCACCTCCGCCACGCACACTTCACCCTCTTTACAGGACGAGTTGAAGCAGGTGATTTCTCCGGCGAGGCCGCAGGTGCAGCGGAGGGTGCACTCCCCTTCTTCTCCGCCGGGTCCCGCCCAGAAGGTGGCGTTGCGGGGGTAGTACAGGCCGTTGAGCTCGCAGCCGCAGTCTTCCTGGTGCACGCAGCGGCTGCCGCTCAGGACGAAGCCGGGGTCGCACTGGCAGCCTTCTGTGCACGGGTGGGTGCAGTAGAGCGGAGAGGTGAGGTCTGAGCAGGAGGCGGGGCATGCCGTGGTGCAGATCTGGTATTGGCTGAACTCTGGACACGTTAATGCTGACAACCAACAAAAAAACAAACAAACAAACAAAAGGAAGACACATGAAACAGAAGAACAGCACTGAAAGTTCAGCCGTACAGACCCAGGGCTACTTTAGTGGCAGTTCCCAAATAAAGATTTCTCTCTATTCAATCTTTCTTAACCTCCTGACAACCAGTAAGTCAACATTTTCACCATTTTACATTAAATCATTGCCTTCATTGGAAACAGCATGATGCAACAGTTTTTTTCAGATACATTTTGTTTGTTTTTAATATAATGTTCTTTTCAGTGGACAATATCATTATCATTGTTGTCATTATTTTCAGGTTATTATATTATTTTGAATTTGATGCCCTAACTTGCACTGTGTGAATTCATCCCATGGACTGGATTGGAACCTTTGGGGGACCGGTTTTGGAACCTTTGGTGGGCTGGTTTTGAAACCTTTGGGGGACCCGGTTTTGGCCCCCGAGCCACATGTTTGACACCTGTGCCCTAAAAGGTTAAAAGTAGGTATCCAAATGTAAGGACGCCTTAAAGGGACTCTCACCACAGAAGTTGCGGGACCTCCAGGACCGGATGGTGACCCCCAGTGCCTGACAGGCCAGAGCGTAGGCCTGGATGGCCTGGCACAGCGTGGTGATGTTGTCCCTGTTGCTGCACATGTCATAAACGCAGCTGTACACGAACGCCGTGGGGTCGACCACGGCGCGGCAGTCCCTGAACGGACCGTCGGTTTTGTTGATGAGTCCGCAGTAGTCTGGCCGAAAGTAAAAGGCTTCTGTAGCGGGATCGCACACGCTGCAGTTGTGAGCGCAGCCGTCCGTGCACCTCCAGTCGGTGTCCTCGGCCCGCCAGCCCCCCCCCAGCTCCACCACGCTCTCCGCCAGAGAACCGTCCGGCAGCACCGGGTCGTCGGCCGGGTCATCGTTATAGTTCCCGCAAAGACCGCAAGTGTTATTGAAGTAGGAGCTGGGCAGCGAGATGGAGGCGTAGTGCTGTCCGTCATAGGTCACCAAGAGTCCGAAGTCTGTTTCCAAGGCAACGGCCACCCCAGACTGGTAGGCTTTGATGGCACCGAGCTTCAGTTGGACCGGCAACGTCTTCATCAAACCGTCCACCTGAAGAGAGAGAGACAGAGATGAAAGGAAGTCCGGTTAAGGACGGAAAGATTCACACTGGAAGATATACATGTTACACAGGAAGTCTGTAAAGAGTAGAATGGACTCCAACTGGAGAAAATGGGACTCTGCTCAGATTACACTTGGTCCCTCTGTAAAAAGAGTAAAAGTTACTCTTTGAGTAGAGCTCTCCAAACCCAATTTAGAGTCAAATTTACTTAATATAAGTCAAATTTACTCTTTCTGAGGAAAATACTTTTGACTCTGGAAAAAATGCTCAGTAATTTTTCCTGTGTACTTTAGAAACTGGCTTTCACATGTATCTGTGAACAGTTCATACGACTATATTCCAACAGAGGGTCTGCACGTGACGTCAGCGCTAGCAGAAGTCACTGTGGCTCCGCCCACTGAGTGTCAGACAGAGGCAGATGAGTGACAGCGTTGGCTTCAGTCCTGTCTAAACTGAAGAACAATATTGAATCCAAAATGGG
Source organism: Sphaeramia orbicularis (assembly GCF_902148855.1). Lineage (NCBI taxonomy): Eukaryota > Metazoa > Chordata > Actinopteri > Kurtiformes > Apogonidae > Sphaeramia > Sphaeramia orbicularis. Next base: position 384,354 of record NW_021941464.1, on the reverse strand, counting down.
GCAGAGCTGTTGTGAGACTGATTGTATTTTCAGGTTCTTAAAGCAGTGGGAGCTATCGTTTACAGACACCCAAAGACAAAGAAAAGAGAAGGAGATGGATCCACAAACCCAGGAAACCAAACCTAGATCTGTGGATCCTGTTTGGTGTCAGCTAACATTCACTGATGCTGTATTTTTGGCTCCAATCAGACCTGAAATGACCTGTTTTGGCTAACGGTCCTTCTTAGTGCAGCTCTTGGTTTCATGATCAGATCTTTCCTGGTTTTTGTCTTCAGTTTGTGATTGTGAACCTTGTGCTCCTACATGATTAGTAAACGAACTGAAACTGAGGACAACCTAGTTTTACAAATACGGGGAACTGGAGAATAATAATACCCTTCCTTCCTGTCCTCTGTCCAGAGCAGATGTGTTTCTGAGCTGTCCTTGCCTTCCTCTTTTTTTTTCTCCTGCTTTTGCCTCTGCGTCTCCTCTGTTTTGTCTTTGGATCTCCTGCTTGCTGTATTCCCGAACAACTAAATTATGGAATGGATCAACTGGACACTCAGCGCAATTGACAAGATTTTTTCACCCAGGAACAACGGCGTCAGGAGGAGCCCGCCTGCCCTGACAGAACTTCTGCAGTATGCGATCGACGCTTGGAACAAGTGGAGGTAGTGTGGCTGTGGGTTCTGTGGGTTCTGTGGGTGGAGGACACTGAGGATATTTACCTGTTTGGATTTTGGAGAACAGGACTCCTTCTAATTGGTCTGGGGGTTGTCCTGGTTTATGTCAGAGTTGGACAGACAGCAGCACACAGACCCCGCTGCTGTCCATGGAAATTAAGGAGCACTTTGGAGCGGTGAGTTACAACGTGAAGGTTTTACAGCAGATGGAGGTGCAGTCGGAGGAGTGCATGAGCTGTGGACTCACACAAAAGTCGGATTCCATCTGGACAGACCGTGGATGAGCTCCGGCAAATAGTGAGACTGAGGGTAAAAGACGAACTGTGCAGGATCTACCTGCTCTGAAGTGAGGAGTAACGCTGAGGCCCAGTCAGAACAAAAATTAAGTTCTAACTAAATTAAGCAGAAATAAAATCATTTTTTCCCCATTTAATTCTGTTTCTCCTGGAGCCGCTAAAGCAGTTGGAGCCACTCTGGTCTAATCAGGTCCACTCTGGTCTAATCTGGTCCACTCTGGTCTAATCTGGTCCAGTCTGGTCTAATCTGGTCCTTTGCAGTCCACACATCCTTCCAGGGCCCAGACTCAGGACTGAATGAACTGATAAAGGACAGAAGTGTGAGTCTCTTATTTTTCAGACACAAACAGACTTTCAAGGACTCACCACACACAAGCATTTAACCCCCCCCCCCATCTCCATCTGCCTCACAACATTCTTCTTCTCTTCCTGTCCCCCTCCCACAACCAAATCCACTAAAAAAGTTCCACCACGTGACCACGTGTACTGTGTTTAGAATGTCTTATGTCTTATGTATGTGATGGATGTGTTTGCATTATCTCCACTGGAATTCTTTTGAAGGATTTGTGTTGAGCGCATGCACACGCAGCGACCGGCAGTGAGTGAAAGCTGCAAAACAAATCTACCCACGGGTACAAATAAAGTCACCTTGAACCTTAAAGCTACGATGGAGTATTAGGACCACAGAAGAAAAGAAAAACACTGGTCACTACCAGAATAAAGTCATAAAATATGGAGATAAAACCTGTAATTTAATGAGAATAAAGTCAAATACAAAAAGAATCACAATGTTCTGAGAATAAAGTCGTAGTTATAAAAAAACTCATAATTTAACAAAAATGTTATTGGTTTATGAGATTAAAGTCGTCATATTCTGACAATAAAGCCATAATATGATCAGAATAATATGTTAATTTAAACCAGGTGGTGTAAATCTGCTAATTTCCCAGAATGCAGTGGTGCCCTGCTGGTCCACAGCAGTAGTATCTGTGTTGGATAAAGGACTGGATCTGAACTAGACTCAGTAAATCTGCTCAGTCCAAGTAGATCATGCATAGATTCACTGGGGTCAGTCCACGGTCTACTGGAAATGACCTTTGGATCAGCTGGTTCTGGACCCTAGTTTTGGAGCCTTTGGATCAGCTGGTTCTGGGCCCTAGTTTTAGACCCTTTGGATCAGCTGGTTCTGGTCCTAGTTTTAGACCCTTTGGATCAGCTGGTTCTGGGCCCTAGTTTTGGAGCCTTTGGATCAGCTGGTTCTGGGCCCTAGTTTTAGACCCTTTGGATCACCTGGTTCTGGGCCCTAGTTTTAGACCCTTTGGATCAGCTGGTTCTGGGCCCAAGTTTTAGACCCTTTGGATCAGCTGGTTCTGGACCCTAGTTTTGGAGCCTTTGGATCAGCTGGTTCTGGGCCCTAGTTTTAGACCCTTTGGATCAGCTGGTTCTGGGCCCTAGTTTTGAAGCCTTTGGATCAGCTGGTTCTGGGCCCTAGTTTTGAAGCCTTTGGATCAGCTGGTTCTGGGCCCTAGTTTTAGACCCTTTGGATCAGCTGGTTCTGGACCCTAGTTTTGGAGCCTTTGGATCAGCTGGTTCTGGGCCCTAGTTTTAGACCCTTTGGATCAGCTGGTTCTGGGCCCTAGTTTTGGAGCCTTTGGATCAGCTGGTTCTGGACCCTAGTTTTGGAGCCTTTGGATCAGCTGGTTCTGGGCCCTAGTTTTGAAGCCTTTGGATCAGCTGGTTCTGGGCCCTAGTTTTGGACCCTTTGGATCAGCTGGTTCTGGACCCTAGTTTTGGAGCCTTTGGATCAGCTGGTTCTGGACCCTAGTTTTGGAGCCTTTGGATCAGCTGGTTCTGGGCCCTAGTTTTGGAGCCTTTGGATCAGCTGGTTCTGGGCCCTAGTTTTGGAGCCTTTGGATCAGCTGGTTCTGGGCCCTAGTTTTGGAGCCTTTGGATCAGCTGGTTCTGGACCCTAGTTTTGGAGCCTTTGGATCAGCTGGTTCTGGGCCCTAGTTTTGGACCCTTTGGATCAGCTGGTTCTGGGCCCTAGTTTTGGAGCCTTTGGATCAGCTGGTTCTGGGCCCTAGTTTTAGACCCTTTGGATCAGCTGGTTCTGGGCCCTAGTTTTGAAGCCTTTGGATCAGCTGGTTCTGGGCCCTAGTTTTGGAGCCTTTGGATCAGCTGGTTCTGGGCCCTAGTTTTAGACCCTTTGGATCACCTGGTTCTGGGCCCTAGTTTTAGACCCTTTGGATCAGCTGGTTCTGGGCCCTAGTTTTGAAGCCTTTGGATCAGCTGGTTCTGGGCCCTAGTTTTGGAGCCTTTGGATCAGCTGGTTCTGGGCCCTAGTTTTAGACCCTTTGGATCAGCTGGTTCTGGACCCTAGTTTTGGAGCCTTTGGATCAGCTGGTTCTGGGCCCTAGTTTTAGACCCTTTGGATCAGCTGGTTCTGGGCCCTAGTTTTGAAGCCTTTGGATCAGCTGGTTCTGGGCCCTAGTTTTGGAGCCTTTGGATCAGCTGGTTCTGGGCCCTAGTTTTAGACCCTTTGGATCAGCTGGTTCTGGACCCTAGTTTTGGAGCCTTTGGATCAGCTGGTTCTGGGCCCTAGTTTTAGACCCTTTGGATCAGCTGGTTCTGGGTCCTAGTTTTGGAGCCTTTGGATCAGCTGGTTCTGGACCCTAGTTTTGGAGCCTTTGGATCAGCTGGTTCTGGGCCCTAGTTTTGAAGCCTTTGGATCAGCTGGTTCTGGGCCCTAGTTTTGGACCCTTTGGATCAGCTGGTTCTGGACCCTAGTTTTGGAGCCTTTGGATCAGCTGGTTCTGGACCCTAGTTTTGGAGCCTTTGGATCAGCTGGTTCTGGGCCCTAGTTTTGGACCCTTTGGATCAGCTGGTTCTGGGCCCTAGTTTTGGACCCTTTGGATCAGCTGGTTCTGGACCCTAGTTTTGGACCCTTTGGATCAGCTGGTTCTGGTCCTAGTTTTAGACCCTTTGGATCAGCTGGTTCTGGGCCCTAGTTTTGGAGCCTTTGGATCAGCTGGTTCTGGGCCCTAGTTTTGGACCCTTTGGATCAGCTGGTTCTGGACCCTAGTTTTGGAGCCTTTGGATCAGCTGGTTCTGGGCCCTAGTTTTGGAGCCTTTGGATCAGCTGGTTCTGGGCCCTAGTTTTGGACCCTTTGGATCAGCTGGTTCTGGACCCTAGTTTTGGACCCTTTGGATCAGCTGGTTCTGGTCCTAGTTTTAGACCCTTTGGATCAGCTGGTTCTGGGCCCTAGTTTTGGAGCCTTTGGATCAGCTGGTTCTGGGCCCTAGTTTTGGAGCCTTTGGATCAGCTGGTTCTGGACCCTAGTTTTGGAGCCTTTGGATCAGCTGGTTCTGGTCCTAGTTTTGGAGCCTTTGGATCAGCTGGTTCTGGGCCCTAGTTTTAGACCCTTTGGATCAGCTGGTTCTGGGCCCTAGTTTTAGACCCTTTGGATCAGCTGGTTCTGGGCCCTAGTTTTGGAGCCTTTGGATCAGCTGGTTCTGGACCCTAGTTTTGGAGCCTTTGGATCAGCTGGTTCTGGACCCTAGTTTTGGACCCTTTGGATCAGCTGGTTCTGGACCCTAGTTTTGGAGCCTTTGGATCAGCTGGTTCTGGACCCTAGTTTTGGAGCCTTTGGATCAGCTGGTTCTGGGCCCTAGTTTTGGAGCCTTTGGATCAGCTGGTTCTGGGCCCTAGTTTTGGAGCCTTTGGATCAGCTGGTTCTGGACCCTAGTTTTGGAGCCTTTGGATCAGCTGGTTCTGGGCCCTAGTTTTGGAGCCTTTGGATCAGCTGGTTCTGGGCCCTAGTTTTAGACCCTTTGGATCAGCTGGTTCTGGGCCCTAGTTTTGGACCCTTTGGATCAGCTGGTTCTGGGCCCTGGTTTTGGACCCTTTGGATCAGCTGGTTCTGGGCCCTAGTTTTGGAGCCTTTGGATCAGCTGGTTCTGGGCCCTAGTTTTGGAGCCTTTGGATCAGCTGGTTCTGGACCCTAGTTTTGGAGCCTTTGGATCAGCTGGTTCTGGGCCCTAGTTTTGGAGCCTTTGGATCAGCTGGTTCTGGGCCCTAGTTTTAGACCCTTTGGATCAGCTGGTTCTGGGCCCTAGTTTTGGACCCTTTGGATCAGCTGGTTCTGGGCCCTGGTTTTGGACCCTTTGGATCAGCTGGTTCTGGGCCCTAGTTTTGGAGCCTTTGGATCAGCTGGTTCTGGGCCCTAGTTTTGGAGCCTTTGGATCAGCTGGTTCTGGGCCCTAGTTTTAGACCCTTTGGATCAGCTGGTTCTGGACCCTAGTTTTGGAGCCTTTGGATCAGCTGGTTCTGGGCCCTAGTTTTAGACCCTTTGGATCAGCTGGTTCTGGGCCCTAGTTTTGAAGCCTTTGGATCAGCTGGTTCTGGGCCCTAGTTTTGGAGCCTTTGGATCAGCTGGTTCTGGGCCCTAGTTTTAGACCCTTTGGATCAGCTGGTTCTGGACCCTAGTTTTGGAGCCTTTGGATCAGCTGGTTCTGGGCCCTAGTTTTAGACCCTTTGGATCAGCTGGTTCTGGGTCCTAGTTTTGGAGCCTTTGGATCAGCTGGTTCTGGACCCTAGTTTTGGAGCCTTTGGATCAGCTGGTTCTGGGCCCTAGTTTTGAAGCCTTTGGATCAGCTGGTTCTGGGCCCTAGTTTTGGACCCTTTGGATCAGCTGGTTCTGGACCCTAGTTTTGGAGCCTTTGGATCAGCTGGTTCTGGACCCTAGTTTTGGAGCCTTTGGATCAGCTGGTTCTGGGCCCTAGTTTTGGACCCTTTGGATCAGCTGGTTCTGGGCCCTAGTTTTGGACCCTTTGGATCAGCTGGTTCTGGACCCTAGTTTTGGACCCTTTGGATCAGCTGGTTCTGGTCCTAGTTTTAGACCCTTTGGATCAGCTGGTTCTGGGCCCTAGTTTTGGAGCCTTTGGATCAGCTGGTTCTGGGCCCTAGTTTTGGACCCTTTGGATCAGCTGGTTCTGGACCCTAGTTTTGGAGCCTTTGGATCAGCTGGTTCTGGGCCCTAGTTTTGGAGCCTTTGGATCAGCTGGTTCTGGGCCCTAGTTTTGGACCCTTTGGATCAGCTGGTTCTGGACCCTAGTTTTGGACCCTTTGGATCAGCTGGTTCTGGTCCTAGTTTTAGACCCTTTGGATCAGCTGGTTCTGGGCCCTAGTTTTGGAGCCTTTGGATCAGCTGGTTCTGGGCCCTAGTTTTGGAGCCTTTGGATCAGCTGGTTCTGGACCCTAGTTTTGGAGCCTTTGGATCAGCTGGTTCTGGGCCCTAGTTTTAGACCCTTTGGATCAGCTGGTTCTGGTCCTAGTTTTGGACCCTTTGGATCAGCTGGTTCTGGTCCTAGTTTTGGAGCCTTTGGATCAGCTGGTTCTGGGCCCTAGTTTTAGACCCTTTGGATCAGCTGGTTCTGGGCCCTAGTTTTGGAGCCTTTGGATCAGCTGGTTCTGGACCCTAGTTTTGGAGCCTTTGGATCAGCTGGTTCTGGACCCTAGTTTTGGACCCTTTGGATCAGCTGGTTCTGGACCCTAGTTTTGGAGCCTTTGGATCAGCTGGTTCTGGACCCTAGTTTTGGAGCCTTTGGATCAGCTGGTTCTGGGCCCTAGTTTTGGAGCCTTTGGATCAGCTGGTTCTGGGCCCTAGTTTTGGAGCCTTTGGATCAGCTGGTTCTGGACCCTAGTTTTGGAGCCTTTGGATCAGCTGGTTCTGGGCCCTAGTTTTGGAGCCTTTGGATCAGCTGGTTCTGGGCCCTAGTTTTAGACCCTTTGGATCAGCTGGTTCTGGGCCCTAGTTTTGGACCCTTTGGATCAGCTGGTTCTGGGCCCTGGTTTTGGACCCTTTGGATCAGCTGGTTCTGGGCCCTAGTTTTGGAGCCTTTGGATCAGCTGGTTCTGGGCCCTAGTTTTAGACCCTTTGGATCAGCTGGTTCTGGGCCCTAGTTTTGGAGCCTTTGGATCAGCTGGTTCTGGTCCTAGTTTTGGACCCTGGTTGTCAGTCCTGATGAAACCATGTATATTAGTTTCAGGTCCAAATAGCGCTGATCCCCTCCCCCCTGGATCAGGTCTGGATCCTCCATGTGTGTCCACATGTCAGTGTTCATGGACCACTTGTTCTTTGGTAGCTGGTACAGATCCATGTCCAGTCCAACTGTCCTTCATTTAATTTCAGATTTCCCATGCTCCTTTGCTCTGGCTGTGTTTACTGCTATACTCCGTCATGTTGAACAGGTTGGTTTAAGACACTCAGTCTGACTGAGAGGGGCGTGGCCTGGGGGGGAGTGATGGATGTGCAGACCCTCTATTAATGCCTTATATTTTTGATACTTAGAAGAATTACTGAGTTGAAAGTAATTCAATTCTATTCATTTTTTTTCATTCATTTTTTTCATTCATTTCAGTTTTATTTATTTTTGTTTGCAGTTGTGTCTGGAAATGTTTCTAGTCAAGAAAATACATTTGGTTGTACATGCACGATATGAATGTAAGAAATAAAACTGTTCATTATGAAAAAAAAAAAAAAAGGAAACCAATTGGTCCTTGATTATTAAGTGAAATATCTTCTTTCCTCTCGTGTATTTCTAATTGCTCTTGAACCAAGCATAAATCAGTTGGACTGTCACCTGGACTGTTCCCAGGCTGCCTTTGGGTAACGTGACTCGATGGCCGTACACTTCCACCGTGACGTCTCGAAGCCAGGACACCGTCGCCATTCCACGGTTCTCATTTTTGGCCTCCACGCTGAAGAAGGGCAGTCCGCTGACCTCCCAGCAGGGCCGGGCCAGCAGGTAGGAGCAGGTTCCCTGGAAATGATAGAGGAAGCCGTCGAAGGTGTGGTAGTGCGGGTCCCCGAACACCACGCAGGTGCTGGTGCGGGTGGGCTGGCAGTAGAAGGCTCCTTCCTGGTGCTCGCAGGTCTCCAGCTGTCCGCACGGAGCCTCCTGACACTGCACTTCATTATCCAGGTCCAGACAGCGGCACCTCTGAGAACACTGGTCCGACAGCCAGAACACTTCCCCCCGTCTGTAGTACCGACCTGAGAACCACACACACACACTGGTAAACACAAAGGAGAGCTCCACATCACAGGGGTCCAACCCTGGTCCTGCAGAACCACTATCCTGCATGTGATCTAAAACCTGCAGGATAGTGGTTCTGCAGGACCAGGGCTGGACCCCTCTGATCAGGATAGTGGTTCTGCAGGACCAGGGCTGGACCCCTCTGATCAGGATAGTGGTTCTGCAGGACCAGGGCTGGACCCCTCTGATCAGGATAGTGGTTCTGCAGGACCAGGGCTGGACCCCTCTGATCAGGATAGTGGTTCTGCAGGACCAGGGCTGGACCCCTCTGATCAGGATAGTGGTTCTGCAGGACCAGGGCTGGACCCCTCTAATCAGGATAGTGGTTCTGCAGGACCAGGGCTGGACCCCTTGCTCTACATGAACCCTTCAGACCTTGGTACACCGTCCAAACATCCTTTCCAGTGTTTAATCGCTGAACTTGCCGTTGTAGCTGCAGCCGTTGGCTGGGTCTATGAGCTCGGTGTCGATGCGGAACAACCAGCGTCCGGGAAGATTGACATTGGTCGTTTGTTCAATGTTGACGACGTCGTTGGACCGCGATCCAGGCAGGTTGAAGAAATGACCGATGTCCCCGCCGTTAAAACCTGACTGGAAGTGAAAGGGTGTGAGGGATGGGGGTGAAATGTGGACACTGTTCATGGAGGAACAAACAAGAGTCTGTTTGGACTGAAAACCAGGGGTACCAAAACATGACCCCCCCCCCCCCCCAAAGGTTCCAGTCCCACCCCTGGGATGAATTTACAAAGTGTAAAAACTCCACAGATTCATTTTAGTTGTGGTTCCACATCCAGACCAATCTGATCTACAGTCCAATAAGAACAGCAGAAGAACCCACACAGAAGAAGGACTGCAGATTTACTACTGGGACTGATGGAAAAAATATGACATTATGTCTGTAAATAATGACAACTGCAAATATTTGTCTGTGTTTTAGTGAAAAAATCACATTAAATTGTGAAACTCTTTCCATTTCCAAACTCTCCTGTACCAATAAAATGTGACTAACCTGAACAAATGTGTCCAACCTGAAATGTCTGTATTAAATTCAGTCCAGTTTGAACTCTTTTCTTCCTGTTCCTCAGTGTTTAGTGTCTTTGGAGATCTGATCCAGAATGCACATGGACTAATGAGAAGTGGAGGAAGAAGACTGAGAAAATTGCACTGATTTTACTGAAGAAATGTCCGTTTTTTCAGGTTCTTCACATCTGTTTTGTTTGGATAGTTTATAAAAGTAAGTACAGACCTGATCAAAATCTTCAGACCAGTTGAAAAATAGCTAGAATTGACCTTTTGCACATTTGGATCTTAATGAGGTTTTAAGTAGAGCTACAATATACAAAAGCAAGAAGGGGGAGTGAGACAAAAAGCACTTTGAAAAAGTCATTTATTGAAAACAACAAGTAAACTGAAATAGGCTGTTTATCAGCTGATCAAAAGTTTAAGACCATCGCTCAAAAAATTACAAAAAATTCTCCAAACCAGAACAAAAAATGTTCTCAGTAGGACTCAGTAATGAGTAGCTCCACCGTTCTTGTTAATCACTTCATAAATTCGTTAGGCCATGCTTGATGCCAGTGTTTCCAGGAGGCTGGTGGGAACATTGCTCCAAGTGGTGAAGATGGCTTCACCAAGGGCATCAGCTGTGTGGAACTGATGGCCATTTTTATAAACTTCCCTTGCCATCCATCCCCAAATGTTCTCTATGGGATTTAAATCAGGGGAACATGCGGGATGGTCCAAAAAAGTGATGTTCTTCTCCCTGAAGAAGTCCTTGGTCAAGCGAGCATTGTGAGCTGCAGCGTTGTCCTGTTTTTAAACCCAGCTGTTCCCACACAGACCAGGGCCCTCAGTCATGAGGGACGCCCGCTGCAACATCTGCACGTAACCAGCCGCCGTTTGACCACCCTGCACCACCTGAAGCTCCAGTGTTCCACTGAATGAAAAAGCACCCCAGATCATGATGGACCCCCCTCCACTGTGCCGGGTAGAAAACATCTCAGGTGGGATCTCCTTGTCGTGACAGTAACGTTGGAAGCCATCTGGACCGTCAAGGTTCCATTTTTTCTCATCAGAGAATAAAACTTTTTTCCACCTTTCAGTGTCCCATGTTTGATGCTCCTGGCAAAGTCTAAACGGGCAGTTTTGTGGCGTTGGAGGAGACGAGGTCTTTGAATTGTTTTTTTGTTTTTGAAACCCTTTTCCCGCAGATGCCGTCTGATGGTTATTGTGCTGCAGTCGGCACCAGTAAGGGCCTTCATTTGGGTGGAGGACCACCCTGTGTGTTGACGGACAGTCAGTCGGATCCTCCGGCTCAGCGCAGGTGACATTTTTTTGGGTCTACCACTTGACTTTTTTGTTCCATAATGCTCAGGATCTGTCCAAAAATGTAGAATGACTGTCTTACTGCGTCCAACCTCAGCAGCAATGGCACGCTGCCAGAGGCCTCGCTTATGCAGCTGGACGATCCGACCACGTTCAAGAAGAGAAAGCTTCTGAGCTTTAGCCATCAGGAGGGCATGACCGTGTGAATGCCCGACAGAAAATGAGAATTTGGAGCAGATTTTAGCTTTTATAGCCTGTGGTCTGAAACTTTGGATCAGCTGATAAACAGCCTATTTCAGTTTACTTGTTGTTTTCAATAAATGACTTTTTCAAAGTGCTTTTTGTCTCACTCCCCCTTCTTGCTTTTATATATTGTAGCTCTACTTAAAACCTCATAAGATCCAAATGTGCAAAAGGTAAATTCTAGCTATTTTTCAACTGGTCTGAAGATTTGGACCAGGTCTGTATTTTCATAATTTAATGGGGTTTTTTGCACTAAAACAAGGACATAAAATGTCAGTTGTCATTATTTATCGGTTCTTCTGTTCTTCTTTTCCTGGTTGGGTCCACTGCAGATCAGATCAGACTGAATGTGGAACCTGAAAGAACAGGAGTTTAGAACCCTGTGGTTAAATGTTGTGAATACCTGAGCTGTGGTCCCTCCCAGTCCTGTTAAAGGGTCTCCTCCGCTGGCTGTACCTGTGCTCCATGTGATTTCGCCGTAGTTAAACATACTGAAGAAGGCCACGCCATCTGAGATCAGGACAGTCTGGAATGTGTTCACCTACAAATCAAAGCACATTCAGTAAGCAGAGCACGGGTGTCAAACATGCGTCCCGGGGACCAAATCCGACCCACCAAAGGGTCCAGTCCGGCCCGCGGGGTGAATTTTTAAAATGCAAAATTACATTGAGGATATGAACAATCACTGGTGTCAAACTCATTTTAATTCAGGTTCCACATACAGACAAATATAATCTCAAGTGGGTCAGTCCAGTAAAATACTATTGTAGTAACCTACAGGGTGGGGAAGCAAAATGTACAATATTCTGAGGCAGGGATTGAAAGACAGTGTATGACCAGTTAGTTTAGTGAAAGTCATGAGAATTTATTTGCCACAAGAAAATGTCCATAATAGAAAATGTTTTTAGTCTATGTGTCCTCCTCCTTTCTCAATAACTGCCTTCACACGCTTCCTGAAACTTGTGCAAGTGTTCCTCAAATATTGGGGTGACAACTTCTCCCATTCTTCTTTAATAGTATCTTCCAGACTTTCTGGTAATAGTTTTGCTCATAGTCATTCTCTTCTTTCCATTATAAACAGTCTTTATGGACACTCCAACTATTTTGGAAATCTCCTTTGGTGTGACGAGTGCATTCAGCAAATCACACACTCTTTGACGTTTGCTTTCCTGATTACTCATATGGGCAAAAGTTTGTGAAAAGGTATGGATAATAGTGTTAGGTATGATTATGACATCAGTATATGTTTGGGTTCAAAACAACTGACGTAGTGTCTGCTGAGAAAAAACAACTAAATATTCAGTGTACATTTTGCTTCCCCACCCTGTATAAATAATGATAACAGAAAATTTTCTTGTTGTAGTGTAAAAAAAAAAAGTAAAATTACATGAAAATGTTTACATCGACAAACTTTCCTTTTTCGAGAAATGTGAATGACCTGAACAAATGTGAACAATCTGAAATGTCTTAAGAGAAGTAAGTACAATTTCACCAATATTTTGCCTGTTGGTAAATATTTTGTGTTTTTGTAATTGTAAAGTAAGTTGTAACGCACATGTGTACATGATAAACTGAGGCAGAATAGTGTTAAAATTGCACTTGTTTTTCTTAAGACATTTCAAGTTGTTCATGTTATTCAGATATTTAAGGAAACTTTATAGATGTAAACACTGACATCATTTAATTTTACTTTTGTCAGTGTTATTACTTGACTGGTCTGGCCCACTGCAGGTCATATTGGGCTGAATGTGGAACTGAGCTAACATGAGTTTGACAGTCTGAAGTGGAGACTGAACTCATCAAATGGAGATGAGTGTCACGCCAGGTCTGACGGCATTTGGCGTGCTATACGTACGCATTTTGACTGACAGCAATTAATAGTAATGAATTATAGCTAATAAATGGAAAAAATGTAGTGTTAGTGTTTTCTTTTGTTGGAAGCTCCAAGAAGAAGTCTGGATTCTTTTCGGTCTCATTTTTATAAATTTAATTTGGCTTATCTGACCATAAACAGAGTACACAGTATGACTCAGCTGAGGATCCACCCCAAGCAGGAAATGGATCCACACATTCCAATGCTCATCACTTTATAATCCTTGTAACCTGAGCTTCAAACTGTGGGCGGACCCCCTTGTGCAAGGTGGGCGGAGTCACAAAAAAGTACTGGTGTCATGTGACTCTAAAGTCAAGCAGATGTGATACCTCAAATGTATGGAAAACCCCATACTGACGGTGTGTTCACCTCTTATCTCCTGTGATTTATGATCGTATGTGTCCTAAGGACCTAAACCCTACGTCCTGTGGTCATAAATCTGTCAGTTTAGTATGCTGACAATAGTGACCTACTGTCCTACGAACTGTACCGCTAACCAGTGAAAAAGAAATCTAGTGACACAAAGGAATCCAAACTAATAGTAACTAATGTGTGATTAAACTAAAGAATTCAACGATCTAAATTTAAATAATATTTCAGTGGATAACAGTGTTAGCTTAAGAACCCACATTCATCTGTCATATACATCATCATCTATCATATATGAAATATTTATGAAAGCATTTATATGACTTATTGTAATATAGCAGGGCTATGAAATAGCTTTAATTAACAAACAGAAAACCAGGGTGGAAGTACGACTCCCTAACCCTTCTGCATTAATGCTGCGTTCAGGGCCACTTTTTGAGCCCGTAAGTCACGACTTCAAACCACGACTAACGACGTTGTAACGTTCCAGGCAAGTCACACCAAACTGCCTGAGCGCAAGGAATTCTGGGAGTTAGATGTAAACAAACCAGCATAGCAGACTGTATGTTATGTTCATTTATAGTCATTTCTATCCTAAAGGTTTTTGTTCTTCACTTTTCTGAGGGAAACAGGAGGAAAAACGGTGCATAAGGACAGAGAAGCTGTTCTACCAGAAGAAGGATGGAAAACACCAGTAGAAGGATGGAAGAACATCATTAGAAGGAGGGAAAACACTAGTAGAAGGATGGAAGAACATCATTAGAAGGAGGGAAAACACCAGTAGAAGGATGGAAGAACATCAGTAGAAGGAGGGAAAACACCAGTAGAAGGATGGAAGAACATCAGTAGAAGGATGAAAGAACACCAGTAGAAGGATGGAAGAACATCAGTAGAAGGATGAAAGAACATCAGTAGAAGGATGGAAGAACATCAGTAGAAGGATGGAAAACACCAGTAGAAGGATGGAAGAACATCAGTAGAAGGATGAAAGAACACCAGTAGAAGGATGGAAGAACATCAGTAGAAGGATGGAAAACACCAGTAGAAGGATGAAAGAACACCAGTAGAAGGATAGAAGAACATCAGTAGAAGGATGAAAGAACACCAGTAGAGGGATGGAAGAACACCAGTAGAAGGATGGAAAAACATCATTAGAAGGAGGGAAAACACCAGTAGAAGGATGGAAAAAAAAAACAGTAGAAGGATGACAGAACACCAGTAGAAGGATGGAAGAACATCAGTAGAAGGATGAAAGAACACCAGTAGAAGGATGGAAAACACCAGTAGAAGGATGGAAAACACCAGTAGAAGGATGGAAGAACATCATTAGAAGGAGGGAAAACACCAGTAGAAGGAGAGAAAAAACCAGTAGAAGGATGGAAGAACACCAGTAGAATGATGGAAAAACACCAGTAGAAGGATGGAAGAACACCAGTAGAATGATGGAAGAACAGCAGTAGAAGGATGGAAAACACCAAAGAAGGATGGAAGAACATCAGTAGAAGGATGGAAGAACAGCAGTAGAAGGATGGAAAACACCAGTAGAAGGATGGAAAACACCAGTAGAAGGATGGAAGAACACCAGTAGAATGATGGAAAAACACCAGTAGAAGGATGGAAAACACCAGTAGAAGGATGGAAGAACATCAGTAGAAGGATGGAAAACACCAGTAGAAGGATGGAAAACACCAGTAGAAGGATGGAAGAACATCAGTAGAAGGATGGAAAACACCAGTAGAAGGATGGAAGAAAATCAGTAGAAGGATGGAAAACACCAGTAGAAGGATGGAAGAACATCAGTAGAAGGATGGAAGAACATCAGTAGAAGGATGGAATAACACCAGTAGAAGGATGGAAAACACCAGTAGAAGGATGGAAGAACACCAGTAGAAGGATGGAAAACACCAGTAGAAGGATGGAAGAACATCAGTAGAAGGATGGAAGAACACCAGTAGAAGGATGGAAAACACCAATAGAAGAATGGAAGAACATCAGTAGAAGGATGGAAGAACATCAGTAGAAGGATGGAAAACACCAGTAGAAGGATGGAAGAACATCAGTAGAAGGATGGAAGAACACCAGTAGAAGGATGGAAAACACCAGTAGAAGGATGGAAGAACAGCAGTAGAAGGATGGAAGAACACCAGTAGAAGGATGGAAAACACCAGTAGAAGGATGGAAGAACAGCAGTAGAAGGATGGAAGAACACCAGTAGAAGGATGGAAAACACCAGTAGAAGGATGGAAGAACATCAGTAGAAGGATGGAAAACACCAGTAGAAGGATGGAAAACACCAGTAGAAGGATGGAAGAACATCAGTAGAAGGATGGAAGAACATCAGTAGAAGGATGGAATAACACCAGTAGAAGGATGGAAAACACCAGTAGAAGGATGGAAGAACATCAGTAGAAGGATGGAAGAACACCAGTAGAAGGATGGAAAACACCAGTAGAAGGATGGAAGAACATCAGTAGAAGGATGGAAGAACACCAGTAGAAGGATGGAAAACACCAGTAGAAGAATGGAAGAACATCCGTAGAAGGATGGAAGAACATCAGTAGAAGGATGGAAAACACCAGTAGAAGGATGGAAGAACATCAGTAGAAAGATGGAAGAACACCAGTAGAAGGATGGAAAACACCAGTAGAAGGATGGAAGAACAGCAGTAGAAGGATAGAAAACACCAGTAGAAAGATGGAAGAACAGCAGTAGAAGGATGGAAGAACACCAGTAGAAGGATGGAAAACACCAGTAGAAGGATGGAAGAACAGCAGTAGAAGGATGGAAGAACACCAGTAGAAGGATGGAGAACACCAGTAGAAGGATGGAAAACACCAGTAGAAGGATGGAGAACACCAGTAGAAGGAGAGAAAACACCAGTAGAAGGATGGAAAACACCAGTAGAAGGATGGAAGAACACCAGTAGAATGATGGAAAAACACCAGTAGAAGGATGGAAGAACATCAGTAGAAGGATGGAAGAACATCAGTAGAAGGATGGAAAACACCAGTAGAAGGATGGAAAACACCAGTAGAAGGATGGAAGAACATCAGTAGAAGGATGGAAGAACATCAGTAGAAGGATGGAAGAACATCAGTAGAAGGATGGAAGAACATCAGTAGAAGGATGGAAAACACCAGTAGAAGGATGGAAAACACCATAGAAGGATGGAAGAACATCAGTAGAAGGATGGAAAACACCAGTAGAAGGATGGAAGAAAATCAGTAGAAGGATGGAAAACACCAGTAGAAGGATGGAAGAACATCAGTAGAAGGATGGAAGAACACCAGTAGAAGGATGGAAAACACCAGTAGAAGGATGGAAGAACATCAGTAGAAGGATGGAAGAACACCAGTAGAAGGATGGAAAACACCAGTAGAAGGATGGAAGAACATCAGTAGAAGGATGGAAGAACAGCAGTAGAAGGATGGAAGAACAGCAGTAGAAGGATGGAAAACACCATAGAAGGATGGAAGAACATCAGTAGAAGGATGGAAGAACAGCAGTAGAAGGATGGAAAACACCAGTAGAAGGATGGAAGAACACCAGTAGAAGGATGGAAGAACATCAGTAGAAGGATGGAAAACACCAGTAGAAGGATGGAAAACACCAGTAGAAGGATGGAAGAACACCAGTAGAAGGATGGAAAACACCAGTAGAAGGATGGAAGAACATCAGTAGAAGGATGGAAGAACATCAGTAGAAGGATGGAAAACACCAGTAGAAGGATGGAAAACACCAGTAGAAGGATGGAAGAACATCAGTAGAAGGATGGAAAACACCAGTAGAAGGATGGAAGAAAATCAGTAGAAGGATGGAAAACACCAGTAGAAGGATGGAAGAACATCAGTAGAAGGATGGAAGAACACCAGTAGAAGGATGGAAGAAAATCAGTAGAAGGATGGAAAACACCAGTAGAAGGATGGAAGAACATCAGTAGAAGGATGGAAGAACACCAGTAGAAGGATGGAAAACACCAGTAGAAGGATGGAAGAACATCAGTAGAAGGATGGAAGAACACCAGTAGAAGGATGGAAGAACATCAGTAGAAGGATGGAAGAACAGCAGTAGAAGGATGGAAAACACCATAGAAGGATGGAAGAACAGCAGTAGAAGGATGGAAGAACAGCAGTAGAAGGATGGAAAACACCAGTAGAAGGATGGAAGAACATCAGTAGAAGGATGGAAAACACCAGTAGAAGGATGGAAAACACCATAGAAGGATGGAAGAACACCAGTAGAAGGATGGAAGAACATCAGTAGAAGGATGGAAAACACCAGTAGAAGGATGGAAGAAAATCAGTAGAAGGATGGAAAACACCAGTAGAAGGATGGAAAACACCAGTAGAAGGATGGAAAACACCAGTAGAAGGATGGAAAACACCAGTAGAAGGATGGAAGAACAGGAGTTACAGGTGTTTGACTGGAACGCAGCATTAGTCTATCTGAAGCTCATCAGAAAACCGTGGATGTTAGCCTCACTTTGCTAACATTAGCAAATATTAGCTAATGGAGCATCAGGAAGGAAAGGTTGGAAAAACAGGAGTTACCGGTGGACTAGAACGCAGCAGAAGTGTACACGTAAACCAGGGATTAAAGCAAATAATTTTCATCTGACTGAAAATGTTCTTCTGGTCAGAATCATTGTCCACTGTTAAAAATGATGCAGTCCAATACTACTACAGCGTACACGTTTATCTGGTCAGATTTGTCAACACTGTCAAACCCACTGAATGGGAGAGTGTACAGGTGGAGAAGAGTAGGAACATGGAGAGAAGAAAGGTCATGAGTGGTACTGGTGGGGGTCTGGGGGTCCTCCCACAGAACATTTTAAAGCTTCAGGTCAGTTCT
>NW_021941464.1:339137-361637 GCF_902148855.1 Sphaeramia orbicularis | reverse complement strand
ACCAGAGTGGAAATAGTCTGGAATAGGACCTGGTACCAGAGTGGAACTGGTCTGGAATAGGACCTGGTACCAGAGCTGAGCCGGTTCCATGTAGAGGAAACGCAGCATAACACACTCCAGCACAAACTTCATAAGCTCAGATGTAACAGAATATCCAGGAAGAACACCACGAGCTAACAGTTTTCCTTTGCTTTTAGACTTAGCTATTTTGAACAATATTCTTATAAAATTTACAAAAAAACCCAAAAACCTGTACGACTATAAACTGAAAGTGAAAGCTGGTTTGGACTTAACCGGTGTGGTCTGGCTGCCTCCGTAGAAGGTGACTTGGTGCCATGTTGCGATAAAAACCCAGGTGGCGGTGAAGGTGGGCATGTTTTTGAAGTACTTGCGGACGTCTTGTGTTGCCCGTTCCAGTATTTCGGGCTCGGTGGACTCTCTGTAGTAGACGTCTCCACGGATACCGTTGTGCACATCGGCCCACAGTGGAGCGATGAAGGATCTGCTGTCGCTCAGAGGAAAGGCCTCCGGTGTGAACTGACTCACCTGCACGTTGAAGGAGATCACACCGTTGTTGTTAACCTGCGAAAAAATGAGCACAAGACTGAGTTATGGAACTTTTTTACCCCAGAACCAATTCACAATTACCCAAAGACGACTAGGGCTGTGGATCAGCAAGAATGAATGGATGAATTAATTAATTATCCCTCTGGTATCCAGGTGTGCCTTTTACGCACACTCTGCACTTCGTTTTAAAAAACTTCATATTATTTTTCACAATTTAAATAAGGTTAGAATTCAAAAGTTGTTCATTTGTTCATGATCTTTAAAATTCTGTCCACCAACTCAAATGTGCACATTGTAAACAAAAGAAAATGACCAGACTAGCATCTGTCTGCCCAGTGTGCAGAAAACGCACTATTTCTAACATTTGATCTGTATGATTAGGACTGACCTGGATTTACAGAAATAAAATCAAATTAGAGCAGAAAAATAAATCAGTATATAATATTTAATAGTTTGATTTATAGGTGTGCATTTTACGCACACTTGGTGACAGAAGTAGTATTTTTGAACATTTGACCTAGCGTGAAAAATAATAATGCAAATTAACCAGTGTTGGAGTTAATCACTGACATATGCCAGGATGAAAAAATCTAATAATATGTGATCCACTTTTTATGGAGTATACTGAAAAAAAATTATTTTTTTGTGTTTTTTGCATCAAAAAAATGGTTTGTTTCCATTACAAACACAGCATTTAAAGGGTTAAAAATGTGACAGTTATTGAGTATTTGGTATTTTTATTTACAGCTCAAGTTGATGAAATAGAAAAACGTGTAAAAGAATTAAAGACAAACTGTATGAACATTTTTTTTGACATTATTCCACAAGTGTGCCAAAAAGGAACACTAGGTGTTTAGTAAGGGCCTTGGTGGATGGGATACCAGAGGGTTAATTAATTAATTAATTAATTAATTAACTAATTAATTAATTAATTAATTAATTAATTTTTGGGTTTACATCAATCATTGTACTCAGAACATTAATCGTAATAAACATAAAAACCAAAAAAGGAATATTCTAGAGCATAAGCTTATTTTGTTGCCTATCCTTTTCACCTAATCCACTGCATACATCATCTTAAATGTGTGCAGCATCCAGCATTCACACCATAATAAAAAAAAAAAAAAAAAAACAAACTACAAAAACAGATCTACCATCTCAATTCAATTGTTCTGAATAATTTTAAACTTAAGGTACTTCTTTTTTTTTTTTAACTTCGCGAAAGGAGAGCATAACTTAAATGCATCATAAGAATCTGGTGATACGAAATCACAATACTTGGATCACGATACGATAGATCACGATATATCACAATACTGTTAAAACCACAATTTTTTATTGGTTTTGTTTTTTGTTTTTGTTTTTTATGATTATTTCCTTGAAGAATTGAATTACAGTAGAAATCTGCACAAATACTAAACACATTTTTATTTGATCCCAACAGGATCTAACGTTATATCACAGAATGTTCAAACTGTGTTCAAACTGAAATTACAGCAGTGGTTTTCAACCTGGGGGTCTGGACCCCATGTGGGGTCGCCTGGAATTCAAATGGGGTTGTCTGAAATTTCTACAAACTGATTAAAAAATAAATAAATTACTAATAAAAAATATGTTTTAATAATTCAATATATATGTCATTATAATTAAAACACCACACAGTTTTCTTAATAAAAAAAGCTGCATTTCATACATTGTATAGCCTAAGTGTTGTCTAAAATTGATGTTAATTTCCAACATTGTATAACAAAATATTACATGATCAAAAACAAATTAATTTTAGCAAAAAAACAAAAAAAAGTCTCCATTTTGAATGTCTGGGGTCGCTACAAATTTGTGATGTTAAAATGGAGTCAGGAGACAAAAAAGGTCGGAAAGCACTGCAGTCCAGTTTCAGATCCTGTTCAAATGTTCAGATTCTATTAGTTCACAACTAACACCAGAACAGGATTGGAGTTCAACAACATCTGCCTCTCAGACAGTAAAAAGTACTTTTAGGATGATTCAAAGAACCATTATTGAATAAAACAGTGTTAAATAATAATAAATAAAATATAAACAATAAAGAAAACCAAAAAACTAAAATGAACCTCCGCAATATCTGCATTTGAATAAATACCTAAAAATATCCACACAGTACTTTTTAATATCGATACAGTATCGTGAAATGAAGTATCGCGATATTTTGCAGAACCAATATTTTCTAACACCCCTAGATATATCGCAATATTTCATTTCACAATACTGTATCGATATTAAAAAGTACTGTATGGATATTTGTAGGTATTTATTCAAATGCAGATATTGTGGAGGTTCATTTTAGTTTTTCCTTTTTGTTTCTATTTTAGTTATTCTTATTTCACACTCTTTTATTCAATAATGTTTGTTGGATTGAACTCCAATCCTGTTCTGATGTTAGTTGTGAACTAATAGAATCTGAACATTTGAACAGGATCTGAAACTGGAATGTCTGGAAAACAGAATTTCAGTTTGAACACAGTTGGAACATTTGCTGATAGAACATTAGATCCTGTTGGGATCAGATACAAATGTGTTTAGGATTTGCATATTTTGGATGTAATTCAGTTCTTCAAGGAAATAATCATTTAAAAAAAAAGAAAAAAACCTGCCTTTTTAACAGTATCATGATATATCGTATGGTGATCCCAGTGTTGTGATTTGTATCATATTGCCACATTCTTGCCGACACACAGCCTTAGATATATCGCAGAACCTCTATTTTCTAACAGCCCTAAAGACGCCGTAACAACATTGAGGCTCACATAGATTGAACGGTAGGCGATATTGAAGAAAATGAAGGGGATGAGCAGAGTGATTTCAGGAGAACTTCCATCGTCCATCTTGGGGGTCTCTAGATCTCTATGGGCTGGTCCATATGGATACAGGAGATCCTGAATACTACCTGACGGAGAAAAACAACAGATGACAACTTCAGTATTCATGCAAGGGCAGTGGTGCAGGAAAGGCTCAATACCAACCCCCCTAGGAACCACTGAGCAGAATGTGCCTTTAGAACAGACCGACGGTACCAGCGGTGGGTGCAGGGGGGTCAAACTCATGTTAGTTCAGTTCCACATTCAGCCCAGTCTGGTCTGAGGTGGGCCGGACCAGGAAAATAATAACAGTGGAAAAAGTCAAGTTTCATTATGATCAGGTTTACATCTACAAAAATCTGAACAACATCTTAAGAAAAACAAGTGCCATTTTAACAATATTCAGCCTCAGATTATCAGTTTATCATGTACACATGTGCATTACATCTGACATTAACTATTACAAATACACAAAACATTTAACCCTTTCATGCACGAATTATGAGAACCTTAATCAAAATTTTTTCCTGAGTGTTTTTATTCCTCTTTAGGCATGAAAAAAACAATGTGATTGAAAATTTTCTTCTGAAAAACAAATAAATAAAATAAAAATAATTTGAAATTTTTTAAAAAACACATAAAAAAATAATGAAAAAAAAATTCTTATGAACCTATTTTTCATGAAGTTGCAAAAATGTCCACTCAGCTGGACACCACACATTTAATTTTTGATGCACAGAAACATGTATTTACTGATAAATTGTGTGAAAACTATGGGGAGGGCTTGAAATTCTGGGGGTTTATGCTCAGGAGAGAGCTACATAATGTTACCAATTCATGTCAGAAAAGATATGTAGTGGAAGATATGTAGTATGTTTAAAAAAAAAAAAAAACAACGAAAAGAACCACAAAATCCATGAACATACAAGAGAACAGCTGTAGAAGAGCTGTCCACTGTAGTGACCAGTATGCATGAAAGGGTTAAGAACAGGCAGAAGGTTGGTACAAGTGCATTTACTTCTCTTGAGACATTTCAGGCTTTTCATATTTAAAAAAAAAATAACAGCTTGTTAATATAAACATTTCCATGTAATTTTACTTTTTTACACTGAAACAAAGATCAAATTCGACTCAAAGTGATCCAAAAAAAGTCATTGAACCACAGTTGTCCTGAATCACAGCTTTGTTTCCGTCATTTCTCTGCTGGTAAACATTGGTTCCACTGTTGGGTTTCACACGGACGCTTATTGTGACGCACAAAGAAGCTTCAGTTCAGGAAAACTGCAACAGAATATTTCCCTTCAGTCAATTCAATTAATCGAATCATGAATTTTTGCATTCGCTTCCAGCACCTAATGGTTTAATGGTTTCCGCTCTACATTGTTTATCGGTTTAATATGATGGTATTTGACTGGCTCTGACCCACTGGAGATCTAATCGGTCTGAATGTGGAATCTGAATTTCAATCATTTTAACATCTTGGATTGTTCATATCTTCAGTGTAATTTTTGTATTTCAGAAATCCATCCTATGGGACAGACTGGACCATGGTTGTTATCGTTAACCAAAACGAACAAAATGACAAAAACTAAAATTAAAAAAACATTTTCATTAACTGAAATAAATAAAAATTATAATTAAAACAAAAAACAAAAACTAACTGAAACTGTATTGTGTGTTTACAAAACTAACTAACACAGATCAAAATTATGGATAAAACTTGCTTCGTTTTTGTCTTTGTCAATATTGATATAGGACAGGCCGTGAACATTTGGTCTCAGATCAGCGGTAGAACAGAGGTCTAGAAGTCAGGAGGCCAACGGTGAAAGGATGGAAAGTTTCAGTTTGGTTTTCATGGAAGTGAAACCTCCGACCTGCTGTAGGGCATGTATCCATGGTACCGTCCATGTGTTTGTGTGTGTGTGTGCTCAGTCAGAGCTGCCCTAACCCCACCCCCAAATAAAGGGTCCAGGGGAACCCCACTTATTTCTGTGAATAGGACGGAAGATCAAATATATGAAAAAACTGAAACTAATACTGAAACTAAAACTAAACTAAAACTAAGCATTCAGAAAAACAAATTAAAACAAACTGAATTAGAGAAAAAAAGTCCAAACTAAGTAAAACTAAACTAGAATGAATGGTTGTCACAGGGGGTGGGGAGTCAGCTTTGGAAGGAATTTGACTGGAGGGTTAAAATACGATTTTTCAGAACCCCATTCAAATCTTTTCTCTCTAAAAGTGGTGTTAGCAACAAGTGTTGGAGAAGCTGGGGTCTTGTCGGTGATCAGACACATATTTTGGGAGTGCCCCACTGTCAAACACTTCTGGACTAATGTAAAAGGCATGTTGGATAGCTGACTTAAAGTGAACCTCTCTGTGGACCCATTCTTATTTTTACTGGACATGTTCCCTGATGGTCTGTTCCACGACCAAGAATTCATACTACATCTTCTTCTGATGACTGCGAGAAAAATGATAACAATGTTATGGCTGAAACCTGAATCACCTACAATTGGACAATGGATACAAAAAATTAAACAAGTTTGTGTAATGCAGGGGTCAGCAACCCACGGCTCCGGAGCCGCAAGTGGCTCTTTCATCCTGGTGCTGAGGCTCCCTGTGGCTTTGGGTACATGAATAATGAGTATTTGATATAATTCATTATGTTTTAGTTCGTTAGTTTTTTATGTAATTTTCGATTTGAAGATTATGGCAATCTTTTAACATTAAAGTAAAACGTATTTCATTTTTTGTCGCTCAATAAAATAATGGCAAAAGCATTAAACCATCAGTTCCATTTGTTAGTGAATGAGGTTAAAGCCTGTATTCTGATTAGTGATGTGTTGGTCACGAACACAACAGCTTTTACAGTCAGCTATCCAGTGCTGAACCTCATAGAGGTAGCTTATATATATATATATATATATATATATATATATATATACACACACACACACACACATAGCATTAAGGTAAAAATGATATAAAAAATGATATATGCCGTTTTATGTTCATTTTAGTTGTCAAAATGGTTTTGTGGTCTCCGGTGTTTTCTTTTCTGTGGGAAATGCATCCAAATGGCTCTTTGAGTGTTTAAGGTCGCCGACCCCTGGTCTAATGGAACAGTTAACAGCACAGCTACAGCTGAAGACTCCCACCTTTGAAAGAAGATGGAGACCAGTACTCAGTCTTATTGGAATGGATATTTAAGCCTGGATGTTTGGTTTTTTTTCTCTCTCCTTTTCTTCATTGTAACCAAATATTTTATATTGTAATCTTGGGCCCAATCTCAGGACAAACGTTGTTACTCTGCACATTTTTTTTTTTTTGCTTTCTTCAATAAAAGTTAAAAAAAAAAAAAAAAAAAAAAAATAGAATGAAAAAAATCCAACACTATCTGAACCTTGGATTGAACCCTTTAGTGGGCTGGACTGGACCCTTTAGTGGGCTGGATTGGACCCTTTAGTGGGCTGGACTGGACCCTTTAGTGGGCTGGACTGGACCCTTTAGTGGGCTGGATTGGACCCTTTAGTGGGCTGGACTGGACCCTTTAGTGGGCTGGACTGGACCCTTTAGTGGGCTGGACTGGACCCTTTAGTGGGCTGGATTGGACCCTTTAGTGGGCTGGACTGGACCCTTTAGTGGGCTGGATTGGACCCTTTAGTGGGCTGGACTGGACCCTTTAGTGGGCTGGACTGGACCCTTTAGTGGGCTGGATTGAACCCTTTAGTGGGCTGGACTGGACCCTTTAGTGGGCTGGATTGAACCCTTTAGTGGGCTGGACTGGACCCTTTAGTGGGCTGGATTGGACCCTTTAGTGGGCTGGACTGGACCCTTTAGTGGGCTGGATTGGACCCTTTAGTGGGCTGGACTGGACCCTTTAGTGGGCTGGACTGGACCCTTTAGTGGGCTGGATTGGACCCTTTAGTGGGCTGGACTGGACCCTTTAGTGGGCTGGATTGAACCCTTTAGTGGGCTGGACTGGACCCTTTAGTGGGCTGGACTGGACCCTTTAGTGGGCTGGACTGGACCCTTTAGTGGGCTGGACCCTTTCGTGGGCTGGACTGGACCCTTTAGTGGGCTGGATTGGACCCTTTAGTGGGCTGGATTGGACCCTTTAGTGGGCTGGATTGGACCCTTTAGTGGGCTGGACTGGACCCTTTAGTGGGCTGGACTGGACCCTTTAGTGGGCTGGATTGAACCCTTTAGTGGGCTGGACTGGACCCTTTAGTGGGCTGGATTGAACCCTTTAGTGGGCTGGACTGGACCCTTTAGTGGGCTGGATTGGACCCTTTAGTGGGCTGGACTGGACCCTTTAGTGGGCTGGATTGAACCCTTTAGTGGGCTGGACTGGACCCTTTAGTGGGCTGGATTGGACCCTTTAGTGGGCTGGACTGGACCCTTTAGTGGGCTGGATTGAACCCTTTAGTGGGCTGGACTGGACCCTTTAGTGGGCTGGATTGGACCCTTTAGTGGGCTGGATTGGACCCTTTAGTGGGCTGGATTGGACCCTTTAGTGGGCTGGACTGGACCCTTTAGTGGGCTGGATTTGGCCCCAGGCCGCATGTTTGACGACTGTGGGTGGGTGGGTGAATCTTTACCTAGCAAACGCGGCACTGTTCTTTGCAGTCCTACTAAAAATGACTCTTATAGTAAGAAAAACGTACATTCCTGACACTGTGCAGAGCCTTTCTGCTTCTTCAGGTGCTTCTCAGAATGGTGGAATTACATCCTGGTTTGCTTCCAAACTTGTTCATGAGCTTTTCTCACAGGACTGTTAGCGACGACTGTCTCAGTTTGTAGGATTTGTGTGGGATTTTGGGAACTTTCCGTCACCGCTCTGCAACTAAACCTGGAACTGACTATGTGCCACTGTGAGCTCCAGTCCAAGGGCTGGAGGACCAATAGTCTTTGATCCCCAGTGAAATGAAACACCCTCCCCTGAGCTGCTGCTGGTTGGGCCAAGTGGAAGGGCCAGGAGGGGAACCTGGGACTGGGCACTGAGTCTGGATCTGGACAAGTCTGACTTCAAAAGCAGAGGACGGATTAGAACCACTGAAGTTTGGAATTCCATATGTGGGTTTACACCAAGGTTCAAATAGTTTAAGATTTTTCATTTGATTTTGATTTAATGTGATTTAGTTTGGACTGTTTTTTTCTGTAATTCACTTCGTTTTAATTAGTTTTTAGAGCAGGTTTGATAGTTTTTATTAGTTTTCATTTTTTTCTAAATGTTTAGTTGTAGTTCAGTTGTAGTTCAGTTGTAGTTTAGTTGTAGTTCAGTTGTAGTTCAGTTGTAGTTTAGTTGTAGTTCAGTTGTAGTTTATTTGTAGTTTAGTTGTAGTTCAGTTGTAGTTCAGTTGTAGTCTAGTTGTAGTTTAGTTGTAGTTCAGTTGTAGTTCAGTTGTAGTTTAGTTGTAGTTCAGTTGTAGTTCAGTTGTAGTTTAGTTGTAGTTTAGTTGTAGTTCAGTTGTAGTTCAGTTTTAGTTTAGTTTTAGTTGTAGTTCAGTTGTAGTTCAGTTGTAGTTTAGTTGTAGTTCAGTTGTAGTTTAGTTGTAGTTCAGTTGTAGTTCAGTTGTAGTTTAGTTGTAGTTCAGTTGTAGTTCAGTTGTAGTTCAGTGGTCTCTTTTTTCTTCTTCTCTGTGCTCCTATTCAAATCAATCCCAGACAGGACTCTGCTGCTTTAGTCTCCATGTTTCCAGGTAGAGTGGGGACCAGAAGACGACTGGAAACCACAAGTGAACACAAGTGACGGAGCAAAAAGTGTCGTATGGAGACAGCACAGAAAACTGAGAGAGACAAAGAAATCCATTGAACATCAATCTGACATTGACAAAGACCAAAACCAAGGGAATTTGATCCAGAATTTTTATCTGTTTTAGTTAGTTTAGTAAACACACAATACAGTTTCAGTTAGTTATGTTTTTTTTTTTGTTTCCTTTTAACCCTTTCATGCTCAGTGGTCACTCCAGTGGTCAGTTCTTCTCCAGCTGTTCTCTTGTATATTCATGGTTTGGTTGTTTCAGTTCCATATCAGCCAACACAGTGGACACTAATGTACCATCCCATAATAATCCACTGACATTCAGACCATGACTGTAACTTTGCTGTTCTAGATAAACCTGATCTGCACTCACAGGTTTGAGTGGAAATCAATTGTTAATTGTTCGACTGTCATTAAAAGGGTTTTTGTTTTTTTTTCCATTCCATATTATCTCCATGAAGTGAGTAATAATCTAGTATTAGAATACGTTAAAATGTGAGAAAACATCAGATTAGCAGCATTAAAAATGTTTTAATTTCAGTCTTTTCATATCACTTTCTGCTAATGGGTCAAAACACTGTATTCTAAATCCCTCTGATGGGACTTTTAGAGACAATTTAACCGACATGTTTACTTTTAAATTCATTTTTGCTTTAGTTGGACCATAAGGGATTATCCAAAACAAGGAGCTACTTTATATTGAAATAAATGTTGGAATGGCGATCAATTAAAGTTGGCTCTCTGATGGGACGTTACTGTGTTTTGACTATTGGGTTTTAAATACATGCTTCTTTGCTTCAAAAATTAAATGCATGGTATAGCTGAGTGGACATTTTTGTAACAACATGAACAAAAAAAACCTTGATTACATTGTTTTTTTTTCCACGCCTAAGGAGGAATAATAACACTCTAGACAAAAAATCTTGACGAAGGCTCACATAATTCATGCATGAAAGGGATAATTATAGTTTTTATTTGTTTCAGTTAACAAAAATGTTTTTTCAATTCTAGTTTTGGTATTTCGTTAGTTTTCGTTAATAACCTTGGGGTGAACTAAACTAACAAACTTAGATGCTCAACCTGAACAATCCAAAAATGTGCCTTCAGTACTTTTAGCCCCAGGGTCTTCAGTTACCTTTGGAACAGTGGGAGGAAGTTGGAGTACTCCAGTTACAGTTTTTATTTATTTCAGTTAACAAAAATGTTTTTACAAGTCTAGTTTTGGTCATTTTGTTAGTTTTCGTTAACGATAATAACCTTGCTTTCCGCAGCTGGTGTTGCCTTGTTGAACAACGGTGACATGTTTGGACAATACTTCTGTTCAGTGGTTCCAACCTTTTTTACTCCTGACTCCATTTTAATATCACAGACTACAGGCGAGCCCACACACTCAAAATAGAGACATTTTTTTGGCTAAAATTAATTTGTTTTTGATCGTGTAATAGTTTGGTATAATATGTTGCAAATAGGGATGTAATGATATGAAAATTTCATCTGACAGTTATTGTGACCAAAATTACCACAGTTATCATTATCATCATGGTATTGTTGAAATTGTGTTCAAAATGCTCAAAAAGTATTAATACACACACTGAAATAATTTAACCAAGCTGTATTTTGAAAAAAACAAACAAACAAACAAACAAACAAACAAAATAGATAAATAATGATAATAATAATAATAATAATAATAATAATAATAATAATAATAATAATAACAATAATAATAATAATAATAATAACAGTCCCAGTGTCCCTTCTGTGTCAGAAACATTCCCATATTAACCCTTAGTGGTCTGAGTCTATTCTGTCTGTTTTTCAGTCCTTTTGATTTGGCCTTTATATACTATAGAAACAAATGTTTACTATACCCATGTTTGGATCTGTTTTTTCAGCACAACTTCATCTAGATCATCTGTCTATTATTTTTTCACTTTAACCTACTATAAAAACACAAAAATATATAAAATCCTATTTGAAAAATGTCTATAATTTATTGCATAAATAACACACAGTTGCTTAATGAACCTTTTCAAAGACTTTAAAAGTGAATATTGGTTCCAAATATTAGGGATAGAAAATTAAAATTGTAATAAATTCAAACTATACTCAAATATTCGACATTAAAGCAGATCTTTACATAGGGTTTTTTCCCCTGAAAGTACGGTAATCAATTAGAATTTAAACAGTAATACTAACCGTCTGTGATTTTACTGCAGTTTATCGTTATACCAGTAATCGTTACATCCCTAGCTTTTTAGGCAACATTTAGACTATATAATGAAAATTTTTATTGGTAAGTTTTAATTTTTTATCAATTACTAGAAATTCCAGGCGACCCCACATGGGGTCCAGACCCCCAGGTTGAAAACCACTGCTTTAGTGGGATGTCAGGACCAAACAGGAGCAGTAAATGCCAGTGCAGTTCTCATGTAGATGTGGACCAAAGTAAAGATGAGCTTCTACCTCCTGTCTGTGCAAAGACGCTGAAGAGATGGAGAAGAAGGACTGGACAGCCACGCCTGACCATTCTGAAAGAAACACAAACAGACAGAAGCAGATCAGAGATAGACAACCACAGACAGAAGCAGATCACAGATAGATGACCACAGACAGACAGAAGCAGATCAGAGATAGACGAATACAGACAGAAGCAGATCACAGATAGACGACCACAGACAGAAGCAGATCACAGATAGACGACCACAGACAGAAGCAGATCACAGATAGACGAATACAGACAGAAGCAGATCACAGATAGACGACCACAGACAGAAGCAGATCACAGATAGACGACCACAGACAGAAGCAGATCACAGATAGACGAATACAGACAGAAGCAGATCACAGATAGATGACCACAGACAGAAGCAGATCACAGATAGACGACCACAGACAGAAGCAGATCACAGATAGACGAATACAGACAGAAGCAGATCACAGATAGATGACCACAGACAGACAGAAGCAGATCACAGATAGACGAACACAGACAGAAGCAGATCACAGATAGACAACCACAGACAGAAGCAGATCACAGATAGACGACCACAGATCACAGATAGATGACCACAGACAGAAGCAGATCACAGATAGATGACCACAGACAGAAGCAGATCACAGATAGACGACCACAGACAGAAGCAGATCACAGATAGATGAACACAGACAGAAGCAGATCACAGATAGACAAACACAAACAGAAGCAGATCACAGATAGACGACCACAGACAGAAGCAGATCACAGATAGACGACCACAGACAGAAGCAGATCACAGATAGACGACCACAGACAGAAGCAGATCACAGATAGACGAACACAAACAGAAGCAGATCACAGATAGACGAACACAAACAGAAGCAGATCACAGATAGACGAACACAGACAGAAGCAGATCACAGATAGACGACCACAGACAGAAGCAGATCACAGATAGACGAACACAGACAGAAGCAGATCACAGATAGACGACCACAGACAGAAGCAGATCACAGATAGACGAACACAGACAGAAGCAGATCACAGATAGATGAACACAAACAGAAGCAGATCACAGATAGACGAACACAAACAGAAGCAGATCACAGATAGACGAACACAGACAGAAGCAGATCACAGATAGACGACCACAGACAGAAGCAGATCACAGATAGACGAACACAGACAGAAGCAGATCACAGATAGACGACCACAGACAGAAGCAGATCACAGATAGACGAACACAGACAGAAGCAGATCACAGATAGACGAACACAGACAGAAGCAGATCACAGATAGACGAACACAAACAGAAGCAGATCACAGATAGACGACCACAGACAGAAGCAGATCACAGATAGACGAACACAAACAGAAGCAGATCACAGATAGACGAACACAGACAGAAGCAGATCACAGATAGACGAACACAAACAGAAGCAGATCACAGATAGACGACCACAGACAGAAGCAGATCACAGATAGACGAACACAAACAGAAGCAGATCACAGATAGACGAACACAGACAGAAGCAGATCACAGATAGACGAACACAGACAGAAGCAGATCACAGATAGACGACCACAGACAGAAGCAGATCACAGATAGACGACCACAGCGTCTTTATCAGCTGGACTCGTTGGGTTTACTGAAAGTCAAAGCAGAAATGAGTCATAGGACTTCGGATAAACAAGGCCGTTAGACAAAAGTGTGGAGGAGGGAAAGCCATGGAACCAACGTCATGTTCCTTCTTTAAGATCAGGCTCCCAGGCCTCCCCTGAGGGGCCTTGAAAAGGGCCCATTATCCAGACCAGAACAATGTGTCAGGATCACATTAGCTGGAGCGTCCCATGTGAGCAGGAACAGTGGACTACAGTGGTTTTCTGCACATGACCAAACTGGCCTCCAGCGTCTCTGTGTCTGAAGTCCATGTGCCGCTGAGGACCTCATTACCACTTCTATTTGGGACCGTTCCATTCCTTGTTGGCTTAAAGGAGCGGAGCGTAAACACTGGGGCACTAATGGCTTTAAGTGACTGGGCTTGAATTGCCCAGGTCCAGGCAGTGGCCCTGTGGGGCTGTTCAGGGCCGGGCTTGGCAAACGGCCCACTGGCAAAGGAGAGGGGTCAGCCAGTGGGCGGAGCCAAACCATATAGTATGAACACTGTGAAGAGTGTTCAGCCAAGTGGGCGGAGCCAAACCATATGGCATGAACACTGTGAAGAGTGTTCAATCAAGTGGGCGGAGCCAAACCATATAGCATGAACACTGAGGAATGTTCAGTCAGGTGGGCGGAGCCTAACCATATAGCATGAACACTGTGGAGAGTGTTCAGCCAAGTAGGCGGAGCCTAACCGTACAGCATGAACACTGTGGAGAGTGTTCGGCCAAGTGGGCGGAGCCTAACCGTACAGCATGAACACTGTGGTGGCTTCTGTAATGAACAAACTGACACAGGTCAACTCATTTACATATGAATGGATTCAAACTACTGACACATTTCCACTGGTTAAACTAGTCCAACCTGAACACTACACTGTCGGTCTGCTGAGTCGTCCTGGTCTTTGGTTTTGGATCATGATAAACCCCTGTTCCACTGCTGTTCTGGAATATTCTTTCTTTCTTTCCTTCTTTCTTTCTTTCTTTCTTTCTTTCTTTCTTTTGTTCCGTCGTCTGTGTAAATAAATGGTGGATCATGTGGTTCCACCTCTGGAACTCCTCTGGAGTGTTAGGGTTAGGAACAGAGCCCAGATAAAGGTGGATCCAGGATTCAGGAACGCTATGGAACAGGAACACCTCTGGTTCCAACCAAGGGGGGACGTTTGGAGGACGGACTGATGATGTGTGCAACCCCTGCACCGGGGGTGGGGGTAGGGGGGTGGGGGGTTAAGAATGAGGGTGGGCCGAGTACAGTAAACAAACATATTAACACCACCAGATAGACGTGGAACTGGGGACACGACCACATCCACCAGACAGATGTGGAACTGGGGACACGCCCACATGGCTGTATCTTCCTGGTAGTTCAACTACATTCATATTTTGTGCTGCATCAAGTAGTTTCAGTACTTTTTGGGTATTTTTTTGTAGTTTTACTCAATTTGCAAACTACAATTTTGGACAACAACATAAAAAGAAGTTTTTTTTATTTATCTCTTGTTTGTATATAAACTGTATTTGTCCATTGGACACAGACTGTCCCTTTGTCTTTCCTCCTGAATGTCTTTGAAGACATGATCATGTGATGACATCACAGCCAACGCTGCCTTTGATTGGCTGCTCCTGGCTCCACTCCAATGCTTCGCAGATGTG
Organism: Sphaeramia orbicularis; assembly: GCF_902148855.1. Lineage (NCBI taxonomy): Eukaryota > Metazoa > Chordata > Actinopteri > Kurtiformes > Apogonidae > Sphaeramia > Sphaeramia orbicularis. The sequence continues at coordinate 346,678 of NW_021941464.1, read as the reverse complement.
CGATCATTTCAAATGTCATGTGGTCGTCACCTCTGTGGACACCCCTCCCACTAGCCCCACCCCCATTAGCCACGTACCACCCCTACCATGTCCATATTTGGTCTCATATTCATCACATATACATTCATTATTTAACACTGGAAATGAAAAGGAGGGGCTTAGTGTGATCAACTCCATTTGTCCAGAGGTAGAAATGGAGTGGGTTTGAACTACAGCCATGAGGAACACCTGCAGTTTTATCAGCTACGCTAGAAAAGTAGCTTCACCAACACTGGAAGTCATTCAACACTGGAAGTCATTCAGTGTCTCCAGGAACAGTACTCCAACACTGGTCATTCTAACACTCATCACCTTTACATCAGAACTGATTTAATCTGAGTGTAAGATCAGTTGTGTTTCCAAAGCACACTGAGCATCTGCACTGATGATCATGGATGGGTGTGGTCAGAACTACCCAGGTACGGACCTACAACTACACCAACAACCAGGTACGGACCTACAACTACACCGACAATCAGGTACGGACCTACAACTACACCGACAACCAGGTAAGGACCTACAACTTCACCAACCACCAAGTACGGACCTACAACTACACCGACAACTAGGTACGGACCTACAACTACACCAACAACCAGGTACGGACCTACAACTACACCAACCACCAAGTACGGACCTACAACTACACCGACAAATAGGTACGGACCTACAACTACACCGACAACCAGGTACGGACCTACAACTACACCGACCACCAGGTACGGACCTACAACTACACCGACAATCAGGTACGGACCTACAACTACACCGACAACCAGGTACGGACCTACAACTACACCAACCACCAAGTACGGACCTACAACTACACCGACAACTAGGTACGGACCTACAACTACACCGACAACCAGGTACGGACCTACAACTACACCGACCACCAGGTACGGACCTACAACTACACCGACCACCAGGTACGGACCTACAACTACACCGACCACCAGGTACGGACCTACAACTACACCGACCACCAGGTACGGACCTACAACTACACCGACAATCAGGTATGAAACACTCAGGTGTATGATCCTCTACAACCTAACCCTAACCCCGTACCCTACCCTAACCCTAACCCTCTTACGCAGAGATCGCGTTAACTGAAAATATTCCGTCGTTGACAGATTTTTTTAAAAAATGATGGAAAATTCTGAAGTCTGTCATTTTGACAGATTCAAATCCTGAGGGTAATCTACTGTTAACCTTTCCTGCTCGGCTGGTCCGACCGTAGTCAGCGAGCACAGGGCAGGTTTCCTCCAGGGCAGATGTGGGTTAAGTCCTTTAGCAGCAGTGGAAGACAGCAGCTGTGGTTTCTGCACAGTATGTCCATATTAGAACACTGTCACTTCTGTCCTCTGACACACTCACACTACAAACTGACGCTCCCTCACCTTGCTCGACCACTCACACCATACGCACACACGCGCGCCACACACCGCTCTCTCACTTAAAGGAACACACACACACACACACACACACACACACACACCAGTCTCATAACACTACCAAATAAACTTTACACACAACACAGTGAACAGAACCTGCTGCAGAATCGCTGGTCTGTCTGTGAGCAAGGCATCAAACAGTCCAGAACAGCATCCACCTGTATAGAACCAACATCCACCTGTATAAAACCAACAACCACCTGTATAGAACCAACATCCACCTGTATAGAACCAACAACCACCTGTATAGAACCAACATCCACCTGTATAGAACCAACATCCACCTGTGCAGAACCTACATCCACCTGTATAGAACCAACATCCACCTGTATAAAACCAACAACCACCTGTATAGAACCAACAACCACCTGTATAGAACCAACAACCACCTGTATAGAACCAACATCCACCTGTATAGAACCAACAACCACCTGTATAGAACCAACATCCACCTGTATAGAACCAACATCCACCTGTGCAGAACCTACATCCACCTGTATAGAACCTACATCCACCTGTATAGAACCAACATCCACCTGTATAGAACCAACAACCACCTGTATAGAACCAACAACCACCTGTATAGAACCAACATCCACCTGTATAGAACCAACAACCACCTGTATAGAACCAACAACCACCTGTATAGAACCAACATCCACCTGTGCAGAACCTACATCCACCTGTATAGAACCTACATCCACCTGTATAGAACCAACATCCACCTGTATAGAACCAACATCCACCTGTGCAGAACCTACATCCACCTGTATAGAACCTACATCCACCTGTATAGAACCTACATCCACCTGCATAGAACCAACAACCACCTGTATAGAACCAACAACCACCTGTATAGAACCAACATCCACCTGTATAGAACCAACAACCACCTGTATAGAACCAACAACCACCTGTATAGAACCAACATCCACCTGCATAGAACCAACATCCACCTGTATAGAACCAACAACCACCTGTATAGAACCAACATCCACCTGTATAGAACCAACAACCACCTGTATAGAACCAACAACCACCTGTATAGAACCAACAGCACCACTGTTCACAACTACACTGAATACAACAGCAGTACTGCGGTCACATGACCCACCGTTAGTCCAGCTGTAGTAGACCCTGTCCAGTTAGTCCAGCTGTAGTAGACCCTGTCCAGTTAGTCCAGCTGTAGTAGACCCTGTCCAGTTAGTCCACCTGTAGTAGACCCTGTCCAGTTAGTCCACCTGTAGTAGACCCTGTCCAGTTAGTCCAGCTGTAGTAGACCCTGTCCAGTTAGTCCACCTGTAGTAGACCCTGTCCAGTTAGTCCAGCTGTAGTAGACCCTGTCCAGTTAGTCCAGCTGTAGTAGACCCTGTCCAGTTAGTCCACCTGTAGTAGACCCTGTCCAGTTAGTCCAGCTGTAGTAGACCCTGTCCAGTTAGTCCAGCTGTAGTAGACCCTGTCCAGTTAGTCCACCTGTAGTAGACCCTGTCCAGTTAGTCCAGCTGTAGTAGACCCTGTCCAGTTAGTCCACCTGTAGTAGACCCTGTCCAGTTAGTCCAGCTGTAGTAGACCCTGTCCAGTTAGTCCAGCTGTAGTAGACCCTGTCCAGTTAGTCCACCTGTAGTAGACCCTGTCCAGTTAGTCCACCTGTAGTAGACCCTGTCCAGTTAGTCCAGCTGTAGTAGACCCTGTCCAGTTAGTCCAGCTGTAGTCCCCCTCCTGTCCAGTTAGTCCACCTGTAGTAGACCCTGTCCAGTTAGTCCAGCTGTAGTAGACCCTGTCCAGTTAGTCCAGCTGTAGTAGACCCTGTCCAGTTAGTCCAGCTGTAGTCCCCCTCCTGTCCAGTTGGTGTCAGTGTTCATATTAGTCAGTGTCAGTCTTGTGTGGTAGTTTCTGTGACTTCAGCCTAAATTCGATGCTCCTTTGCTCGTGCAAACTGTGCACACAGCTGAGTCTCCTTATTTTAAAGCCCAGTAAATATGATGGCAGTGAGAAACGAGGAGAAAAAAGAGGGACTGATGGTGAAGGATGACGGACGAGCGAGGAATACTGCAGTTTTTATGTCATTTGGTGTGTTCTATGTACGCATGTTCTACCTTTCATGTGTTATTAGATCCCATGTAAATGTGTGCGTAGATCTGTGGTTCACAGAAGCTGAACTCTAACCCTCAGTGCATGAGAACACACCAGTTCACAGTGAAGGACAGAATGATGCCAGTGGTGATATCAGGTTGGTTTATCAGCAGCAGCAACTCCAGCTGCTGCATCACTCAGATGTTTCTGAACATTAAATACGACTGAATAGATCTGTTTAGCATTCACAAATAAACATTTGAAATGACGGATAATAATATATTATGACGGAATTTTTACAACCCTGTCCGTCAAAATGACAGACAATAAAAATGTCTAGTGCAACCTCTGCTCTAACCCTAACGCTCTAACCCCCTAACCCTCTAAACCCTAACCCTCTAAACCCTAACCCTCTAACCCCCTAACCCTCTAAACCCTAACCCTCTAAACCCTAACCCTCTAACCCCCTAACCCTCTAAACCCTAACCCTAACCCCCTAACCCTAACCCTCTAAACCCTAACCCTAACCCTCTAAACCCTAACCCTCTAAACCCTAACCCTCTAACCCCCTAACCCTCTAACCCCCTAACCCTCTAAACCCTAACCCTAACCCCCTAACCCTAACCCTCTAAACCCCAACTCTAACCCTCTAAACCCTAACCCTCTTACCCCCTAACCCTCTAAACCCTAACCCTAACCCTCTAAACCCTAACCCTCTAAACCCTAACTCTAACCCTCTAAACCCTAACCCTCTAAACCCTAACCCTCTAAACCCTAACCCTCTAACCCCCTAACCCTCTAACCCCCTAACCCTCTAAACCCTAACCCTAACCCTCTAAACCCTAACCCTCTAAACCCTAACCCTCTAAACCCTAACCCTCTAAACCCTAACTCTAACCCTCTAAACCCTAACCCTCTAAACCCTAACCCCAACCCTCTAAACCCTAACCCTCTAACCCCCTAACCCTCTAAACCCTAACCCTAACCCCCTAACCCTAACCCTCTAAACCCTAACCCTCTAAACCCTAACCCTAACCCTAACCCTCTAAACCCTAACCCTAACCCTCTAAACCCTAACCCTCTAAACCCTAACTCTAACCCTCTAAACCCTAACCCTCTAAACCCTAACCCTCTAACCCCCTAACCTTCTAAACCCTAACTCTAACCCTCTAAACCCTAACTCTAACCCTCTAAACCCTAACCCCCTAAACCCTAACCCTAACCCCCTAACCCTCTAAACCCTAACCCTAACCCTCTAAACCCTAACCCTCTAAACCCTAACTCTAACCCTCTAAACCCTAACCCTCTAACCCCCTAACCCTCTAAACCCTAACCCTAACCCCCTAACCCCCTAACCCCCTAACCCTCTAAACCCTAACCCTCTAAACCCTAACCCTCTAAACCCTAACTCTAACCCTCTAAACCCTAACCCTCTAAACCCTAACCCTAACCCTCTAAACCCTAACCCTCTAAACCCTAACCCTCTAAACCCTAACCCTCTAAACCCTAACTCTAACCCTCTAAACCCTAACCCTCTAAACCCTAACTCTAACCTTCTAAACCCTAACCCTCTAAACCCTAACTCTAACCCTCTAAACCCTAACCCTCTAAACCCTAACTCTAACCCTCTAAACCCTAACCCTCTAAACCCTAACTCTAACCCTCTAAACCCTAACCCTCTAAACCCTTACTCTAACCTTCTAAACCCTAACCCTCTAAACCCTAACCCTCTAAACCCTAACACTCTAACCCCCTAACCCTCTAAACCCTAACCTTAACCCCCTAACCCTCTAAACCCTAACCCTCTAAACCCTAACCCTAACCCTCTAAACCCTAACCCTCTAAACCCTAACCCTCTAAACCCTAACCCTAACCCTCTAAACCCTAACTCTAACCCTCTAAACCCTAACCCTCTAAACCCTAACTCTAACCTTCTAAACCCATACCCTCTAAACCCTAACCCTCTAAACCCTAACCCTCTAACCCCCTAACCCTCTAAACCCTAACCCTCTAAACCCTAACCCTCTAAACCCTAACCCCAACCCTCTAAACCCTAACCCTCTAACCCCCTAACCCTCTAAACCCTAACCCCCTAACCCTAACCCTCTAAACCCTAACCCTCTAAACCCTAACCCTAACCCTCTAAACCCTAACCCTCTAAACCCTAACTCTAACCCTCTAAACCCTAACCCTCTAAACAGGGCCGGACTGAGACTCATTTTCAGCCCTGGAGTTTCATACCTCAGACGAGCCCACTTTAGATCACGACCGATTCTTATTAAAATCATGGAATTCTAACCTTACATGTTATCTTCATCTGTGTCCTTTGTGCCTAGTGGTTCAGGTTGTGCTGCTGAGCTGCTCCTCTGTCATCAGTAGACTCTGCTCTCCCTTTCACACTTCCTCCAGTTTCTCTAGACTCACCTGCACCTTTATCACAATAAAAAATATCTGCAGACATTTTGACTTACTTAACCAATTCAGATATTGACATTGGCAAAATATGCAGGTTTATTTAATATTACTTTATGCTATTGCCTTTCAATTGTGGGCTTTGTGTATTTACTGTCTCACTTTTAATAATAAAACATTAAATAGGTCAGGACTATGGTTTGGGTCTAGACAGTGGTTTTAGTGGAACTACTGCTTGTTCACAGTCTGTTCCAACAGCTCACCTTTTCCTTCCATCCTGACAGGAACAATCCCCTCATCACTACTGGCTCCTGGCTCTGCTTCTGACACTAAAGCACAGTTTCAAAATGGTCCTAATTCTCAGCACAGATCTTCTATTTTCAAAGCCTTGGTGTCAGTTTCATTCATGTAGTGCAGAATCCTGGAGCATCTCAGATACCTTTCATACTGAACAGGCCTACACCATACTCTTCATTGGAGCCTATTTCTTCTAATCCTCTTCCCTCTGTGATCAGTCCTACCTGCCCACTCTGGACTTGTGGGCTCATGGCTGCTGTCTGCTGCTGGATCTGCTTTCTGACTCTGAGGAGCTACAAGACAAATTTTCCCAGTTATGGGGCATCATATCAGACTATTATTTAAATTACATAACGTTATGTTCCACGCCACAATGCCACACAATTCACTGACTCCATAATTAAGTAACTTGAAAGGTGGTTTACCCGTTTCATCGTCCTCATTAGTTGTTTCCAACTGAGAGGTCGTTTTTGTGAAAAAGTTGCAGATTTTGTCACATTTGGCTGCGTTTGCTTCCAGAGCTTTCCTCTTTTTCATTCTTGCCTTCTCCACACCACCCTTGCTCTTTCTATTCTCCATGTTTCAAACAGCAAACACAGCTGAGCATCCACAGCCTACAGAGCACAGATCATATATGCTCCACAGCTACAGTACAGAGCTACTAACTGTATGTAAGGACAGATTACATCAGGTCTCAGTGCATCTCCAAAAAAGAGGAAGAAAAAAAAAACAGTTTGCTAGTAGAGGGGGTGGGGCCCAGGAACAGCAGCTGCAGATTACGTGATCAACCCAGTGCTATGACTGAACCCCCCCCCCCCCCCCCCCAAAAAAAAAAAAAAAAATTAAATATGTATTTAAAGTAGGGCTGGGTATCATGGCCAATTTCCATAATCGATTCGATTTCGATTCATAAGGTTCTGAATCGATTAATCACGATTTGATTCGATTCAATATCGATTTGATTCAGTATTAATTGATTGATTCAGAGTAATTTAGTGATACCAAAGTACAATTCTGAGATGTAACCTGATTATTTAATATCGCAGTCATGAAACTCATCAATACTGGTATCAATATTGATATTAGAAAGGAAATAAATATGACATTTCAGCAGTAAATTGCTGAATGTGTTCTTAAATAATTAACGGGACAGAAACATGTCCATGTTTTAACAGTGGTTAAGAACGGACTTCGTCACCTTTATTCTGTTTTATGGCTGGAGGCTTCTACTCACTGGGGGGGGGGGGGGGGGGGTTGGGGGGG
>NW_021941464.1:317667-338637 GCF_902148855.1 Sphaeramia orbicularis | reverse complement strand
CCCCCCCCCCCCCCCCCCCCCCCCCCCCCCCCCCCCCCCCCCCCCTCTCCCCCCCCCCCCCCCCCCCCCCCCCCCCCCCCCCCCCCCCCCCCCCCCCCCCTCTCTCTCTCTCTCTCTCTGTATACCAGAGGAACAGAACCCAGGAGTTGGATGTTGAAAGTATGTACAGTTTCACTCTTGTTTCTTGCCAGTGTTAGTTACATTAGTTATGGACCACACCCCCAGGTATAGAACTGCCCCCCCCAACTTTGACCAAAACCCCCTGTGTTTTTGACAAATCACACCCTGCACACACACACACACACACACACACACACACACACACACACACACAGTGTGCTAAACAGTTTGTTCTCTGTCCTACATTAAATAGCGTGGTCATTTTTGTTGTCAGTGTTTCTCTTCAGTTTGTTTCAACAGAACAGCAGTTTGTCCTCTTCTTAATGTTTCACTTCATGTGCAGTTTTGTTGTTGTTCTTTTTCTGCAGAATGTGAACTGACAGGACTGGGATTAGATTTGTGTTGTTTGTTCGAAACTACCTTTCAGGGAAAAGTGCAAAACTAATGTTTCAAATACATTTAGTAATATTTAATTTATTTTATTTTCTACTTGATTTATAGCAGCAGAATTATATCATTCCTGTTTTTCTATGTTCTATTGGGTCCAAAAACTGGGGGAAAAATGTTTAAAAATTCATAAATGTATTGAAGACATTCTTTCTTCCCGTACTAAACTGAAAAAAAAAAAAAAAACGAACCGTGGCTTTGAAAATTGAAAAGGTATCGAACTAAAAATTTTGTGTATCGTTACAGGCCTAATGATTACTGCATTCAACTGGACACATGACCAACTGGATTCAACTGCACTCAGTCCAACACATTCAATTTGGAAGAATGGGATGTTTGTTGAAGCATAACATTTCAGTTAAACCAGACAAATACTGAACTGTATTCAACTGTACTCAACTGTACTCAACTGTATTCAACTGACTTCAACTGTGCTCAACTGTATCCAACTGTACTTAACTGTACTCAACTGTACTCAACTGTATTCAACTGTACTTAACTGTACTCAACTGTATTCAACTGTACTCAACTGTACTCAACTGTATTCAACTGTACTTAACTGTACTCAACTGTATTCAACTGTACTCAACTGTATTCAACTGTATTCAACTGTATTCAACTGTACTTAACTGTATTCAACTGTATTCAACTGTACTCAGCTGTATTCAACTGACTTCAACTGTACTCAACTGTATCCAACTGTACTTAACTGTACTCAACTGTACTCAACTGTATTCAACTGTACTCAACTGTATTCAACTGTACTTAACTGTACTCAACTGTATTCAACTGTACTCAACTGTATTCAACTGTATTCAACTGTACTCAACTGTATTCAACTGACTTCAACTGTGCTCAACTGTATCCAACTGTACTTAACTGTACTCAACTGTACTCAACTGTATTCAACTGTACTCAACTGTATTCAACTGTACTTAACTGTACTCAACTGTATTCAACTGTACTCAACTGTATCTAACTGTATTCAACTGTATTCAACTGTATTCAACTGTACTTAACTGTACTCAACTGTATTCAACTGTACTCAACTGTATTCAACTGTACTTAACTGTACTCAACTGTATTCAACTGTACTCAACTGTATTCAACTGTATTCAACTGTACTCAACTGTATTCAACTGACTTCAACTGTGCTCAACTGTATCCAACTGTACTTAACTGTACTCAACTGTACTCAACTGTATTCAACTGTACTCAACTGTATTCAACTGTACTTAACTGTACTCAACTGTATTCAACTGTACTCAACTGTATCTAACTGTATTCAACTGTATTCAACTGTATTCAACTGTACTTAACTGTACTCAACTGTATTCAACTGTACTCAACTGTATTCAACTGACTTCAACTGTGCTCAACTGTATCCAACTGTACTTTACTGTACTCAACTGTATTCAACTGTACTCAACTGTATTCAACTGTACTTAACTGTATTCAACTGTATTCAACTGTACTCAACTGTATTCAACTGACTTCAACTGTACTCAACTGTATCCAACTGTACTTAACTGTACTCAACTGTACTCAACTGTATTCAACTGTACTCAACTGTATTCAACTGTACTTAACTGTACTCAACTGTATTCAACTGTATTCAACTGTATTCAACTGTACTTAACTGTATTCAACTGTACTTAACTGTACTCAACTGTATTCAACTGTACTCAACTGTATTCAACTGTACTTAACTGTACTCAACTGCATTCAACTGTACTCAACTGTACTCAACTGTATTCAACTGTACTCAACTATATTCAACTGTACTCAACCGTACTCAACTGTATTCAACTGTACTCAACTGTATTCAACTGTACTTAATTGTACTCAACTGTATTCAACTGTACTTAACTGTACTCAACTGCACTCCACTGTATTCAACTGTACTCAACTGTATTCAACTGTACTCAACTGTATTCAACTGTACTTAACTGTACTCAACTGTACTCAACTGCACTCAACTGTATTCAACTGTACTCAACCGTACTCAACCGTATTCAACTGTACTCAACTGTATTCAACTGTACTTAACTGTACTCAACTGTATTCAACTGTACTCAACTGTACTCAACTGTACTCAGCCGTACTCAACTGTACTCAACTGTACTCAACTGTATTCAACTGTACTCAACTATATTCAACTGTACTCAACCGTACTCAACTGTATTCAACTGTACTCAACTGTATTCAACTGTACTCAACTGTACTCAACTGTACTCAACTATATTCAACTGTACTCAACCGTACTCAACTGTACTCAACTGTATTCAACTGTACTCAGCTGTACTCAACTGTAGTCAACTGCACTCAAATGTACTCAACTGTATTCAACTGTACTCAACCGTATTCAACTGTACTCAACCGTACTCAACTGTATTCAACTGTACTCAACTGTACTCAACTATATTCAACTGTACTCAACTGTATTCAACTGTACTCAACTGTACTCAACTGTATTCAACTGTACTCAACTGTATTCAACTGTATTCAACTGTATTCAACTGTACTCAGCTGTACTCAACTGTACTCAACTATATTCAACTGTACTCAACTGTACTCAACACATGAGAGGCTGCTTTAAGTCTGTTAAGATTGATGGTTTAATGTTAGAGTTGAAAAGCTGCTGTGTTGAATTCAACAGCAGTCGTTTCCAGTCTGGGTCAGTCTGAGCAGGTTCTTAGTCCCTGTAGTCTGAGATCGGTCGTTCCACAGATGGACAGACAGAATAAAGCTGGAACAAACCACATCTGTAAGTGTGCTGGGTTATGGGACGTCCTGTACAGGATGGGTTAGGGTTAGGGTTAGGACGTCCTGTACAGGATGCAGGGTTAGGGTTAGGGTTAGGGTATATATATATATATATATATAGTACATATACACAGTATATACAGTATGCATACGCACATGAGAGCCCAAGCTAGTGCTGATTCCACAGCGTGAACAGAAGGAACTGTCCAGTGGAACTCAGCCTGTCTTTGAACGCACCATCCTGTTCATGTTAAGGCTGAGCTACTTTAGTCCCACATTCAGACCAATCTGATCTAAAGTGGGCCAGACCAGTCCAAAGTTAGAAAGAATAGGAACAGAACTGGGAAATAACATCAGCTTCAAAGTTTAGGAATGAAAAAACTTGAACAGAACGTGAACAAAAACGACCAAGCTGAACATTCTGAGAAAAATCAGTGCAATTTTACCAAGATTCAGCCTCAGTTTAGTATTTATACATGAACATTCAAACCAGCACACCCAGGAGATCTACACACACACACACACACACATGGAAAATCAGACTGGATACTGGTCCAGTTCCAGACTGAACACTGGTCCAGTTCCAGACTGAATACTGGTCCAGTTCCACAGACTGAATACTGGTCCAGTTCCAGACTGAATACTGGTCCAGTTCCAGACTGAATACTGGTCCAGTTCCAGACTGAATACTGGTCCAGTTCCACAGACTGAATACTGGTCCAGTTCCAGACTGAATACTGGTCCAGTTCCAGACTGAATACTGGTCCAGTTCCACAGACTGAATACTGGTCCAGTTCCAGACTGAATACTGGTCCAGTTCCAGACTGAATACTGGTCCAGTTCCACAGACTGAATACTGGTCCAGTTCCACAGACTGAATACTGGTCCAGTTCCAGACTGAATACTGGTCCAGTTCCACAGACTGAATACTGGTCCAGTTCCACAGACTGAATACTGGTCCAGTTCCAGACTGAATACTGGTCCAGTTCCACAGACTGAATACTGGTCCAGTTCCAGACTGAATACTGGTCCAGTTCCACAGACTGAATACTGGTCCAGTTCCAGACTGAATACTGGTCCAGTTCCAGACTGAACACTGGTCCAGTTCCACAGACTGAACACTGGTCCAGTTCCAGACTGAATACTGGTCCAGTTCCAGACTGAACACTGGTCCAGTTCCAGACTGAATACTGGTCCAGTTCCAGACTGAATACTGGTCCAGTTCCAGACTGAATACCGGTCCAGTTCCACAGACTGAATACTGGTCCAGTTCCAGACTGAATACTGGTCCAGTTCCACAGACTGAACACTGGTCCAGTTCCAGACTGAATACTGGTCCAGTTCCACAGACTGAATACTGGTCCAGTTCCAGACTGAATACTGGTCCAGTTCCAGACTGAATACTGGTCCAGTTCCAGACTGAACACTGGTCCAGTTCCACAGACTGAACACTGGTCCAGTTCCAGACTGAATACTGGTCACTGAACACTGGTCCAGTTCCACAGACTGAACACTGGTCCAGTTCCAGACTGAATACTGGTCCAGTTCCAGACTGAACACTGGTCCAGTTCCAGACTGAATACTGGTCCAGTTCCACAGACTGAATACTGGTCCAGTTCCACAGACTGAATACTGGTCCAGTTCCAGACTGAATACTGGTCCAGTTCCAGACTGAATACTGGTCCAGTTCCACAGACTGAATACTGGTCCAGTTCCACAGACTGAATACTGGTCCAGTTCCAGACTGAATACTGGTCCAGTTCCACAGACTGAATACTGGTCCAGTTCCACAGACTGAATACTGGTCCAGTTCCAGACTGAATACTGGTCCAGTTCCACAGACTGAATACTGGTCCAGTTCCAGACTGAATACTGGTCCAGTTCCACAGACTGAATACTGGTCCAGTTCCAGACTGAATACTGGTCCAGTTCCAGACTGAATACTGGTCCAGTTCCAGACTGAACACTGGTCCAGTTCCACAGACTGAACACTGGTCCAGTTCCAGACTGAATACTGGTCCAGTTCCAGACTGAACACTGGTCCAGTTCCAGACTGAACACTGGTCCAGTTCCAGACTGAATACTGGTCCAGTTCCAGACTGAATACTGGTCCAGTTCCAGACTGAATACCGGTCCAGTTCCACAGACTGAATACTGGTCCAGTTCCAGACTGAATACTGGTCCAGTTCCACAGACTGAACACTGGTCCAGTTCCAGACTGAATACTGGTCCAGTTCCACAGACTGAATACTGGTCCAGTTCCAGACTGAATACTGGTCCAGTTCCACAGACTGAATACCGGTCCAGTTCCACAGACTGAATACCGGTCCAGTTCCAGACTGAATACTGGTCCAGTTCCACAGACTGAATACTGGTCCAGTTCCACAGACTGAATACTGGTCCAGTTCCAGACTGAATACCGGTCCAGTTCCAGACTGAATACTGGTCCAGTTCCAGACTGAATACCGGTCCAGTTCCAGACTGAATACCGGTCCAGTTCCACAGACTGAATACTGGTCCAGTTCCACAGACTGAATACTGGTCCAGTTCCACAGACTGAATACTGGTCCAGTTCCAGACTGAATACTGGTCCAGTTCCAGACTGAATACTGGTCCAGTTCCACAGACTGAATACTGGTCCAGTTCCAGACTGAATACTGGTCCAGTTCCACAGACTGAATACTGGTCCAGTTCCACAGACTGAACACTGGTCCAGTTCCAGACTGAATACTGGTCCAGTTCCACAGACTGAATACTGGTCCAGTTCCAGACTGAATACTGGTCCAGTTCCACAGACTTCTGTTCAGTTACTTCATGTTATTCAGATTTTTTGTAAAAGTCTTGTCTGTAAATGTAAACATGTTTGTGTAATTGTACTTTTTTTTTTACACTAAAACAAAGGGGACAGTGTGTGGTTTACATTAGTTCTAGTTTATTCTGACAGTATTTTACTGGTTGTGACCCAGTTTACATTGAATTGACCTAAAATGATTGAACATCCTTGATCTTTCATATGTTCAGTGTCATTTTTGCATTTCACACATTAACCCCAGGGACCAGACCGGACCCTCTAAGGGGGGTTGGAGCGGACCCTTTGGGGGGCCACATGTTTGACACCTGTGAGTTAGATAAAGACAAAGACTGTGGTTTGGCTCCAAAACGATGGCATGTCCCACAGACGTTCCCTTATAACGGTCAAACAAACGGGGACTTTTGGAAGTCAAAGTAAATACTAAGACACGTTTTGAGATGTGAACTGATTTATCTGTGTTAAAGGATGAAACACAACAACACCACACTGAAATGATTTGGTTCTTACCCAGATTTAAAAAAAACACCTTAGATTTCGAAGTGTCAGATCATGTGTGCTATTGTCAGTGTTCATCTGCAGAGGTGATTATCTCCATGTGTAACACTGATCTGAATTCCACAGATGTGCTCCAGTGAACGTCTGCTGCTGCATGGACACATATTCCACTGGTTTGAGTCCCTTTGGCCTCAGACTGACTGTTTGTGTCTGGTTCATAGACACTCCTGTTCATGTACATAAAACCAGTAAATATAAAATAAGGGCGTTTTCTGGTGGGAACATCCAAATGTTTGAAGACATTCTGAGGTTTACCGCTTTAACGGTGAGTCAAATGTTTCATGACATCAACATCCTCTAATGCAGGGGGGTCAAACATGAGACCCGCAGGACTAAACTGGCCCTCCAAAGGTTCCAATCTGGACCAGGACCCACCAGTCTACTGATAATGATCTCAATTAAAAAAGAAATAAATAAAAAAATAGTGTAATAACCTATAAATAATGACAAGTCCAAATGTTTCTTTTGTTTTAGTTCAGGGCTGTCAAGCTCCTGTTAGTTCAGTTCCACATTCAGCCTGCGTAATTTGATCTGCAGTGGGCCCAACCAGTAAAATAATAACAGAATAATATAGAAATAATGTCAACTCCAAACTTTCCTCTATGTTTTAAAGAGAAAAAAGTAAAATTAAGCGATAAAAATGTTTATATCTACCAACTATCCTTTGAAATGATGTGAATAACCTGAACAAACTGACATTTCTTGACATCATTTACATATATAAACGTACAGATCACAGTGGATCTACAAATACACAAAACATTTAATAACAGACAGAATATTGGTAAAATTACACTTCAGACATTTAAAAATGTTCATATTTGTTCAGGTTATTCGCATTTTTGTGAAATGGTAGTTTGTTTTTGCTTAAATATAGTAAAATGACATGAAAATGTTTACATTTACAAAGAGAAAAGTGTGAAGTTGTGAGAATTTATGAGTTATTACGATAGTATTTGACTGATCCGACCCACTGCAGATTAAACTGGTCTGAATGTGGAACCGGAAATAAAAGGATTCAGATCTGAGGTGGAATTTATACATTTTAAAGATTCATCCACAGGGACCAGACTGGACCCTTCGGAGGGCCGGACTGGACCCTTCGGAGGGCCGGACTGGACCCTTCGGAGGGCCGGACTGGACCCTTGGAGGGCTGGATTTGGTCCCTGGGCCACATGTTTGACACCTGTGTTTTAGTTTTTAAAAAAATCACATTCAATTCTGAAAATATTTACATGAACAAACGATTCTTTATAAATTTGAACAACCTGAAATGTCTAAAAAAAATTCCGTGTGATTTGAACGTACATGTTTAGTGTCTTTGTAGATCTGATCCATAACACACGTATAAATGAGAAACTGAGGCAGAAGATTGTTCAAACAGCACTTATTGTTCTAAAGAAGTTGGCTTTTTTTCAGGTTATTCACATCTCTTTTTGTTGGGATAGTTTTAACATTATTTTTGCTCTAAAACAGGGCTGTCAAACTCATGTTAGTTCAGTTCCACATTCACCAGTAAAATAACAGAAGTGAAAAAAAGTCAAATTCTATTCTGATCAGGTTTACATCTACAAAGTTTCCTTAAAAATCTGAAGAACACAAACAACTTGAATTGTCTTCAGAAAAACAAGTGCAGTTTTAACATTTTAACAATATTCTGCCTCAGTTTATCAGTTTATCATTTACACATGTTCGTTACAATCACACAAATCATTTAGTAACAGGCAGAATATCTGTAAAACTGCATTAACTTTTCTTAAGACATTTCCGTTTGTTCCTATTTGTTCAGGTTATTCACATTCTTTGTAAAAGTATAGTTTGGTAATGGAAACATTTTCATGTAATTTAACTTTTTTACTTCAAAAAAACCAAAGAAAATTTGGGGTTGTCATTCCTAATAGGTTATAATGATAATATTTTACTGGTTCTGACCCACTTGAAATCTAATCAGACTGTATGTGTCTGTATGTGGAACCTGAATTAAAATGATTTTGACATTGATTGTTAATATCTTCAGTGTAATTTTTGCATTTGACAAATTCATCCCGTGGGCTGGACTGGATCCTTTGGTGGGCTGGATTTGGCCCCCAGGATGCGTGTCTGACACCTGTGCTCTAAAACAAACCCAGTTTTTTGTCATTATTTACAGGTAATTCTGTTATGAATGTAGTGGTTCCAGCCCACTGGAGCTCAGAACAGGCTGAATGTAGAACCTTAAAGAACAGGAGTCTGACAGACCCTGGACTGATGTGATGTCAGTCTAATAAACACAGCCCCCCCACCGTAATTCTATTTTTAGCAACATACCACATTCATAAATCCAAATTTTCCAATCACAAACCTAGCTTTTCAATCTTTAAAATGGAGCTTACTCAGTATATTTCAAATATTCTGTATTGTAAACATAAAAAAGCGATCCAAACCACTGATCTATATGTCACAGTTGGGACCTTTGCATAATCTGATACATTATTTCTGTTTGCATATTTTGTCCCCTGGCTAATGTTCTGTTCTGTTCATGTTATTATATTAATGTTGCACTGTACTTTTTATGTTCCTATTGTGCTCTGTATAACACTAAATAAATAAATATGTAAAAAAAAAAAAAAAAAAAATGACAGAACCAACCACAGAACATCAGCTGGTGATACTGTGGAAAACGGTTGAACAAATACTAGACCACAGGTGTCAAACATGCGGTCCAGGGGCCAAAACCAACCCACCAAAGGGTCCAGTCCGGCCCCTGTAGGATGAACTGGCAAAGGGCAAGTTACAGCATCAAGCTCAAAAATAATATCCTAATAACCTGTTAATAACGACAACAACATCAATCTTTTCTCTTTGATTTAGAGCAAAAAAAACATTAAATTCTGAAAATATTAACATTTACAAACTATCCTTTGATAATAAAATGTGACTAACCTGAACAAATCTGACCAACCTGAAATGTCTGTATTAAATTCAGTCCAGTTTGAACTCTTTTCTTCCTGTTCCTCAGTGTTTAGTGTCTTTGTAGATCTGATCCAGAATGCACATGGACTAATGAGAAGTTACTACACAAAAACCACCCAAATTCACCCAAAAATTACCCTAAAACCACCTATAAATTACTCCAAAAAACACCTAAAAACCAAGTAACATTATGCCTATAAATAACGACAATTTCAAATTTTAGTGCAAAAAAATAACATTAAATTATGAAAATAATATATTCAACAATAAAATGTGAATAACCTGAACAAATCTGACCAACCTGAAATGTCTAAAGAAAATTCAGCCCCATTTGAACTCTTTTCTGCCTGTTCCTCAGTGTTTAGTGTCGTTGTAGATCTGATCTGTAATGCACCTGGACAAATGAGAAGTCGGGGCATAATACTGATAAAATTGTACTCACATTTCTTAACAAATTTCTTTTTTTCTCAGGTTATTCACATCCTTTTCGTTTGGACAGTTTGTAAATGTAAATATTTTCATAATTGAATGTTATTTTTTTTGCACTAAAACAATTTGGAGTTGTCATTACTTATCGGCTGTCATGCTGTTATTGTACTGGTCCGGCCCACTGCAGATTAAATTGGGCTGAATGTGGCCCCCCAGAAGAAAATGAGTTTGACAGCCCTGTACTAGAATATTTGAAAAATAATAGAATGAAAGGTATTAGTGACGACAAAGAGGAGAAAAGGAAATGATGCACTTACCTGCCTTCAAAAGATGGACATCTAGCACCTCACTAGTCTAACCTGGCAGCCTCCTCAACACTGTCCCATTCAGTCCAGGAGCATCCACAGAGTGGGTGGGGGACGGGGGGGGGCAGCGGGGGACGGGGGGGGGCAGCGGGGGACGGGGGGGGGACAATGATCTGATAGCCGGCGAAGTGATGAAAAGAGATGTGGAGTTTGGACATCCAAGTTTGGACGTCCAAGTAAAAAAGAAGAAACCTGTGAGTGAAAATCAAAGTCCACCACAGGCTGAGCAGAAGCAGGAGCAGGAGAGTCCCAACGTCCAGCAGGAGAGTCCCAACGTCCAGCAGGAGAGTCCCAACGTCCAGCAGGAGAGTCCCAAAGTCCAGCAGGAGAGTCCCAACGTCCAGCAGGAGGGTCTGAACGTCCAGAACATGAGCGTGAAGGACCAGCCGAGTGGAGAACGTCCTGAAGAGAGGGAGAGAAAAGAACAGGTCCTGCTGAGGCTGTGGAAGGACGCAGGTGCAGACAGTACCTGGGATAGAGTTCAATTTAATCTGAGATCAGTGTGAGGGGAAAGGAAGGGGGTAGGCAGGTAGGGGAGGGGGAGGAGGGGGGGAGGAGGGGGGGGAGGGGCAGCAGAGGAATCTGAGGGGGAGAGGGAGGAGTGAAAGCACAGCCACAGGTAAGAGGAGAAGACATGATGAGGAGGACAGAGGAACACTAGACCACCAGACCTGCAGCTTTGGATCCACCTGGGACACATGAAGACCATGCGTGCGTGCCATGGGGGTGTGGGGCGGTGCAGTCCGTGCCCCTGCAGAAGTGACAGTGAAACTTTTCACTCATTTATCTTTTCCCCACCTCCTGAAGTTCACAAAGGCTCCACACACCTGTAGCCCGGATCAGGAGCCTGGAGGACGTTTGAACTTCTGTCTCACTGACTGTAGACTGGACCAACCTCCAGGGAAAACGCTCCGATGCCCACCCCACATTTGTGCGTGCATTTATTCAGGGGTGCACCGCTCCCACAAAGTGTTCGGTCTGGGTTTGGTCCACCATGTCCATACAGACATTCGAACTCATCAACGCCAGGATCCGATTCAATGACCGCCTGTCCCAGCCACGGCGCCGCAGAGCGGACACACCTGCACCCTTCAGACAGGTGTGGACAGGTGGACAAGGGCAATTAACGGACAATTAATAATTTCATCGAGCAAATTCTTATCGACAATTAATCGTTAGTCGATTAATTATTTTACATCCCTAATATGTACACCATTTCATGATGTCATGATGCAACAAGACCAAAATCTCCAGCTGGCCTTTCTGCCTCCGTCCACAATAACAGACATTACATAGACCACAGGTGTCCACAACAAAAGCACTCGGAGAGCGCAGACCTCCACCAAGGCAGACCAGTGGGCCCCCGTGTCCCCCCCCCCCCCCCATCATCACCAAAATTTCATCATTTCTTCCTTGTGCCAGTATCAACATTTCCTGAAAATGTCATGAAAATCCGTCCATAACTTTCTGAGTTATCTTGCTAACAAACAAACAAACACGCATGCACACACGCACGCAAAGCAAAGCAATCACAATACCTCCTGGCGGAGGTAAACATGTGTCCCGCGGGCCAAAACAGGCCTGCCAAAAGGTTCCAATCCGGCCCACAGGATGAATTTGCAAAGTGTAGAAGATATTAACAGTCAAGGGCGTCAAACTCCAAAATAACAGCATAATAACCTAGACATAATGACTCCAAATGTTCTTCTTGGTTTAATGTGAAGAAAATAATATGACATTATGCCTATAAATAATGGCAACACCAATTTTTGCTCTTTGGTTTATTGCAAAGAACATTAAATTCTGATATCCTTTCATAATAAAGCATCAATAACCTGACCAAATATGAACAACCTAAAATGTCTAAAGAAAAATAAGTGCAATTTCAACAATCTTCTGCCTGTTCAGTGTCTTTGTAGATCTGATCTGTAGTCCACATGTAGAAACCATAAGTTGAGGCAGAATATTGTTAATTTTTTCTTATTATTATTTCTTCTCATTTTTTCTCCAGAAATTTCTATTTTTTCAGGTTATTCACATCTTTTTTTGTTTGGATATTTTGTAAAACGTAAATGTTTTTCATAACTTAATGTTATTTTTTTCATTAAAAAATTGTCAGTTGTCATTATTTAGAGGTTATTCCAGGGGTGTCCAATCCTGGTCCTCAAGGGCCGGTATCCTGCATGTTTTAGATGTATCCCCCTTCCAACACACCTGATTCACATGATAAGCTTATCATCAAGGTCTGCAGAAGCCTGAGAACGATTGTCAGGCGTGGTGGAAGAGGGAAACATCTCAAACATGCAGGATAGTGGCCCTCGAAGACCAGGATTGGACACTCCTGGGTTATTCTGTTATTATTTGACTGCTCCGACCCACTGCAGATCAAATTGGGCTGAATGTGGAACCTGAAAGAACATGAGTTTGACACCCCTGATACAGACTAAATGTCCTCCAAAATTAAAAATCGGACCAGTGGTCCTGTATCTTAGCGTCCAAATTCACAGCTGTGGTAAATGTATCCAGATCCATTTCTTCTCCCCCAGTTCTGTGTATTTATTCTATTACAGAAATAGTCCATGTTTTGCTCATATTCAATCAGATCTGTACAAAATTCAAATTCACACTTGATATCATTTGAATGAATGAATGAATGAATGTTTATTTCAGTTAAATACAAAATACAAAACACATACATATTTAAAAAAAACAACAACAAACAAAACATATACATATTTAAAAAACAAACAAACATAAAATTAACACATTTTGTAACTGAAAAAGGCAGAAGCTGAAGCCGGAGGCTTATTTCTGCTTCTCCTATTTACATCCTTAGTCCAAGTCCACACCTGAAGTGTCAGCAGGTAAATACTTAAACACAAATTATACTACATTCAGTGTTATAAATCATTTTGTAATCATATTACTTTCATAGCCCTTCAGAATTTGACAAATTAAATTCTTTTTGAAACTCAACAGTGAGCTTCACAATTTCACTTCATCCTTCAGTTCGTTCCATAGTTTGACACCAATAACTGAAACACTGTGATATTTAACGTTTGTTCTTACTTTACATTTTTCAAACACAAACATCCCTCTTAAATTATAATGTCCTTCTCTTAACTTAAAAATTTTCTGAATACAAAAAGGAAGGTTTTTACTTTTAACGCAAAACATAAATTCTATTGTTTTTAAATATACAATATCAAAAAATTTTAGTAAACCAGATTCTACAAAAAGTGGATTACTTGATTGGAGATAACCAGCTTTGTTTATGACTCTAATAGCTTTTTTTTTGGAGTTTAATTATCGGGTCTATATTAGTTTTATACACATTGCCCCATATTTCCACACAGTCTGACATATATGGCATTACAAGTGAACAGTACAACATATGCAAACATTTTTTGTTTAACAAGTCCGGAGTTTTATAAAGAATCGCAACAGCTTTGGACATTTTGCGTTTGATATATTCTATTTGTGGTTTCCAACAGAGTTTATGGTCAATAATCACTCCCAAAAATTTTGTTTCATACACCCTTTCAATTTCAATTTCATTAATTTTCAGTTTTATATCATCATTTCCCCTAGCACCACCAAAAAACATAAATTTTGTTTTATCTTCATTAAGTGACAACTCATTTACGTCAAACCATTTTTTTAACTTGCTCAATCCCTTTTCCACAGTTTCTAATATTTGTTTCATATTTGCTCCCGAATAAAGCAAATTAGTATCATCTGCAAATATTGTAAATTTTAACTCACTAGATGCCATAAAAATATCATTTAGATAAAGTATAAATAACTTGGGTCCCAGAACTGAACCTTGTGGGACCCCACATGTTACTTTTCTAAGTTGTGAATTTGTATTTCCAATTGATACGTACTGAGACCTATTTTGTAAATAACTTTTTCACCAGTTTTGCGTCACACCTCTTATACCATACATTTCACATTTCCGGAGTAATATTGAGTGATCAATTGTGTCAAATGCTTTCCTTAAATCAATAAAAACACCAACAGTATGTTGTTTCTGATCCACCGCTGTTGCTATATTTTCTGCAAATTCCATTACTGCTAGAGATGTTGATCGGTTTTTCCTAAATCTGCACTGGTGATCATTTAATATCCTATATTTGTCTATGTAGTCATCTAACCTCTTTACAAACAGTTGATACTGATTTATTGGATCAATCCACTTCCTATCTGTTAGAATGGGAACATTTTTCAAAGTGGCACCAAATCCAGAATCAGATCCGGATCCAAATAATTTCACTAACTTGTGTTGACATCATCATACAGAAGCTATAGACCAAGTCTGAAGTCAATCAGAACTGGAGTTTAGGAGAAGAAGACGACTGAAAGATTTGTAACAGATGACAGACGACAACAGACAACGACAGACGACAATGATGACAGACAATGATGACAGACGACAACAGAGGATGAAAGACGACGACAACAGACGATGACAGACAATGACAATTATGACAGCCAACGACGACAGATGACGACAACAATGACAGACGACAGATGACGACGACAGGTGACGACAGGTGACAACAGGTGACAACAATGACGACAGATGACGACAACAATGACAGACGACAGATGAC
Source organism: Sphaeramia orbicularis (assembly GCF_902148855.1). Taxonomy (NCBI): domain Eukaryota; kingdom Metazoa; phylum Chordata; class Actinopteri; order Kurtiformes; family Apogonidae; genus Sphaeramia; species Sphaeramia orbicularis. The sequence goes on along the minus strand of NW_021941464.1, from coordinate 323,575 downwards.
GACGACAGGTGACGACAGGTGACAACAATGACGACAGATGACGACAACAATGACAGACGACAGATGACGACGACAGGTGACGACAGGTGACAACAATGACGACAGATGACGACAACAATGACAGACGACAGATGACGACGACAGGTGACGACAGGTGACAACAATGACGACAGATGACGACAACAATGACAGACGACAGATGACGACGACAGGTGACGACAGGTGACAACAATGACGACAGATGACGACAACAATGACAGACAACGATGACAGACGACAACAGAGGATGAAAGACGACGACAACAGACGATGACAGACAATGACAATTATGACAGCCAACGACGACAGATGACGACAACAATGACAGACGACAGATGACGACGACAGGTGACGACAGGTGACAACAATGACGACAGGTGACGACAACAATGACAGACGACAGATGACGACGACAGGTGACGACAATGACGACAGATGACGACAATGACAACAGACAACGACGACAACGACAGGTGACGACAATGACGACAGATGACGACGACAATGACAGATGACGACAGACGACAGATAACGACAGATGACAGACAACGACAGATGATGACGACGACAGACAACAACGACAGACGATGACAGACTACGATGACAGACTACGATGACAGATGACGACGACAGATGATGACAGACAATGACGACAGACGATGACGACAATGACAACAGACGACAAATGACGACAAATGACGATGACAGACAACAGCAGACAATGACGACAGATGACGACGACGACCAATAGCTTTGAATGTCTGGGGGTCAACAGAAATTTGTGATGTTAAAAGGGGGTCAGGAGTAAAAAAAAGGTTGGAACCACTGGACTAAATATACCTCCCCCACCCCCCACCCCCCTTTGCGTGAGTCCTACATTTCACTTCTGGGATGGTGGGGGTCTTCAGTCAAAGGTTCTAATAGGTTTGGATTTTTCATTTTAGTTTAGTTTTATTTAGTTTGGACTTTTTTTTCTCTAATTCAGTTCATTTTAATTCATTTTTAGAGCAGGTTTGATAGTTTTTATTAGTTTTAACATCAATCTGACATTGACAAAGACGAATTTTATCCATAATTTTCGTCCGTTTTAGTTAGTTTTGTAAAAACACAATACAGTTTCAGTTATGTTTTTTTTTTTTTTTAATTATAGTTTTTATTTATTTCAGTTAACGAAAATGTTTTTACAATTCTAATTTTGGTCATTTCGTAAGTTTTTCTTCATGATAATAACCTTGCTCCAGTCTCTGGTAAATTTGGGGGTTGCAAGTTGAAAAGTTTGGGACCCCCCCCCCCCTCCAAACTAAAGGATGATTCCACATGATATATTTTATTCTTGCCAAGTAAATTATTTACTGGAGTAAATGTCGGCAGGTGTGAAAATAATGGAGGTTTGACACTTCTTTTGGGTTCAAATGCAATTGGATCTGTAGGCAGAGTTCAGTCAGTGCAGGTAAAGCTCAAAGGCACCTGGACAGACAAACTAACCACAGCAGTACCCCCCCACTCTGGGGTATTTATGGACAAAAAACACCCCAAACACACACAGTCCCATGGCTTTAAGAGCTCAGTGGTAGGTCGAGTTACAGAATTAACATGAGTCACTTTGGACACCCTTTGTACCCACTTTTTTTTTTTTTTTTTTTTTTTATTTAATTAGGAACGGCCTCATTTACAAGGTTACACAAGACATTTCATTTCCATAGATGCTGCAGAGATAGTGAGGGGCAAATCTCAGGTGGATCCACACTGATGGGGTCTGGGAAGGAGAGGGCAGTCAGTCGGCCCTTTGTTGGAGGAGGACAGTGGAAGTAACTGGAGAGTCCGGGATCAGGATGTGTGAAAGAGTCCAGGCCTGAGGGCACAACCCCGACTCCCATTAAGCTGAAGCTGAAGCTGAAGCTCTCTATGGACGCTGCCTTTATAACGCCCACGTCTTGTTGTGTAAATGGACACATACTCTGAACCGACCTGTGAAAGAACCACGGGACACAAAGGAGGACAGAAGAGTCCTCAGGTAGGAGGTGACCCAGCGGGCCACGGCGCTTCCTGATCGGAACGCTCGTGTTTGGGGGGAAAACGTCCGGGAAGGAGAAGTGAGAAAGACGGAGATGGGCCCACACGCCTTGTTTCTCACACTTGGACTGTAAGACGGATAAGTTGAGTTGACTTAAAAAATCTGAGGTAACCGGTTGCCTTAAAAAATTTAAGTAATGACCAAGGTTATTATCGTTAACGGCACCATACGACACTTTTTGCTCCGTCACTTGTGTTCACTTGTGGTTTCCAGTCGTCTTCTGGTCCCCACTCTACCTGGAAACATGGAGACTAAAGCAGCAGAGTCCTGTCTGGGATTGATTTGAATAGGAGCACAGAGAAGAAGAGAAAAGAGACCACTGAACTACAACTGAACTACAACTGAACTACAACTGAACTACAACTGAACTACAACTGAACTAGAATTAGGCATTTAGGAATAAAACAAAACCTAATAAAAACTATCAAACCTGCTCTAAAAACAAATTAAAATGAACTGAAATAGAGAAAAAAAAAGTCAAAACTAAATAAAACTAAACTAGAATGAAAAATCCAAAACTATTAGAACCTTGGTGTGTGTGTGTGTGTGTGTGTGTGTGTGTTATGTGTGTCTACTGTGATGGTAGATCAGTTCAGTTCAGCAGATCCAGGTCCAGTTCAGCAGATCCAGGTTCTTCTTTTTGTTCCTAGCTCTCCATCGGGGTTTCCAATCTTGGGGAAAAAATCCTGTCCTGAATAACACAAGGCCGACTGTAATTACATTCACTCTTTGTTAATGTTAATCAAACCAAACACATTCAAATAAATCACAAATAAATCACAAATCTACAGCTGTATCAAGTTTGAACATCAAATTCACTATCCAAAGTAATCAAAAGTGCATCATTTCACTTTAAATACACAAAACTTAATTAATATTTCCAATGCATGGTCACTTTTGTCCATAGTGAACATTAAACAGGATTTATGAATAGTACTTCCGGTTTAGCGGAGAGCACTTCTGGTTTAGCATGCTAATGCTAGCAGCGACAAAGCTAGCGCTAACGCTAACACTAACTCTAACTCTAAGCGCTAACTAGCAACTGCTAATTAACGTCCGCTAACTAGCGAGCGCGGCTCAGTTAAATACACCAAGTCCATGAATTTTACAGACATATATACACGTTAGGAAACATATGACAGCGGCAATCAGAGCAGTGCACTGAAATACAAAGAACATCAGCAACAGGCTAACAGGAGTTCAGGTCACTTCTTCCCTCTGTTCCCTTTCTCTGGTCCTCAGTAGACCTCTGTAACTGTAGCAGAAAACACTTCTGTACATTGAACTGTCCAGGAACAGAAATGTGGTGCAGATCAGTGGTTAAACAGCTGGGATTTACCAGATCTGACTCCACAGCCCACGCTACCGTCTGCTCTCTCTTACTTCCTTCTATTTTTTTTTTTTTTCCAACCCTTCAAATTTATTGAATCAAAATCTGGACAAACATCCTGAAGAATTACAGAAAAACATTTTTTCCAGACTGAGCATACAATATCAACCTTATGCTGAACAGTATTCGTATAAAGGAAAAAGTAATAATACTAAATAAATATTTTAAAAAATAAATAAAAGACAGGTCTATTCAGGTATAAATACATTTATTTTTTCATACACAGTCAAGGCTTATTTGGTTTTTACATGTTTCAGTGTTTTGTTTTGTTTTTTTAAGTTTGTTATTTAATTTATATAAACTGAGAACAGTGTGTGTCTTCATAAATGAACATCTGTGGATAAATTGTTTAGCAAAAATAATTAAAGTGTTGTGCATAATTTCTGCTTTTTTTTTCCATTACAATTCTGAATTGAATGTCTTTATAATCCAGGTTGTTCGACAGAGTGTCCTTCTCAGATGTCCAACATGTCCTGTCATATATTATGTAAGACTGTGAGTATGGAAAGAAATTTATTTCTTTATTCATCAATCAAAAAGAATAGATTTGTAATTAGAAAGAATAGATTTAAAACAAAAAAAGAGGTTTGAGAGCAAAAGACAGAAAGTGCGAATCAAAAAAACCCAGATCATTTATCTTATAAATCACTCCTATTTGCTTGTGAGTTAAAAAATTTTGCTTGAGACTTCAAAAGTTTTGCTTTAGGAATTTAACTGTACTTTAATGGGTGGGGCCTACACCAGGGCTGTCCAACTCATGGTAGTTCAGTTCCACATTCAGCTACATTTGATCTGCAGAGGACCCAACCAGTCCAAGAAAACAGAAGAATAACACGCTTTGTACATGAGAACCCTGGTCTACAGTAGACCTACAGTAGACCTGCAGTAGACCTACAGTAGACCTACAGTAGACCTGCAGTAGACCTACTGTAGACCTGCAGTAGACCTACTGTAGACCTGCAGTAGACCTATTGTAGACCTGCAGTAGACCTACTGTAGACCTGCAGTAGACCTACTGTAGACCTGCAGTAGACCTACAGTAGACCTACAGCCGACCTGCAGTAGACCTGCAGTAGACCTACTGTAGACCTGCAGTAGACCTACTGTAGACCTACAGCAGACCTGCAGTAGACCTACTGTAGACCTGCAGTAGACCTACTGTAGACCTACTGTAGACCTGCAGTAGACCTACTGTAGACCTACAGCCGACCTGCACTAGACCTACTGTAGACCTGCAGTAGACCTACTGTAGACCTACAGCAGACCTGCAGTAGACCTACTGTAGACCTGCAGTAGACCTACTGTAGACCTACTGTAGACCTGCAGTAGACCTGCAGCAGACCTACAGTAGACCTACAGTAGACCTGCAGCAGACCTACAGTAGACATGCAGTAGACCTACAGTAGACCTGCAGCAGACCTACAGTAGACCTGCAGTAGACCTGCAGTAGACCTGCAGTAGACCTGCAGTTGATCTGCAGTAGACCTACAGTAGACCTGCAGTAGACCTGCAGTAGACCTGCAGTTGACCTGCAGTTGACCCGCAGTAGACCTACAGTAGACCTGCAGTAGACCTACAGTAGACATGCAGTAGACCTGCAGTTGACCTGCAGTAGACCTACAGTAGACCTGCAATAGACCTGCAGTAGACCTACAGTAGACCTGAAGTAGACCTGCAGTTGACCCGCAGTAGACCTAAAGTAGACCTGCAGTTGACCTGCAGTAGACCTACAGTAGACATGCAGTAGACCTGCAGTAGACCTATAGTAGACCTGCAGTTGACCTGCAGTAGATATGCAGTAGACCTGCAGTTGACCTACAGTAGACCTGCAGTTGATCTACAGTAGACCTACAGTAGACCAGCAGTAGACCTGCAGTACATATGCAGTAGACCTGCAGTAGACCTGCAGCAGACCTACAGTAGACCTGCAGTAGACCTGCAGTAGACCTGCAGCAGACCTACAGTAGACATGCAGTAGACCTGCAGTAGACCTACAGTAGACCTGCAGTTGACCTGCAGTAGACCTACAGTAGACCTACTGTAGACCTGCAGTAGACCTGCAGTAGACATGCAGTAGACATGCAGTAGACCTACAGTAGACCTGCAGTAGACCTACAGTAGACCTGCAGTAGACATGCAGTAGACCTACAGTAGACCTACAGTTGACCTACAGTAGACCTGCAGTAGACCTATAGTAGACCTGCAGTTGACCTGCAGTTGATATGCAGTAGACCTGCAGTTGACCTACAGTATACCTACAGTAGACCTGCAGCAGACCTACAGTAGACCTACAATAGACCTGCAGTAGACCTGCAGTAGACCTACAGTAGACCTGCAGTAGACCTGCAGACCTGCAGTAGACCTACAGTAGACCTGCAGTAGACCTACAGTAGACCTACAGTAGA
>NW_021941464.1:290167-312667 GCF_902148855.1 Sphaeramia orbicularis | reverse complement strand
CCCCTGTCAGTCCAGTGTCCCCCTGTCAGTCCAGTGTCCCCCCTGTCAGTCCAGTGTCCCCCTGTCAGTCCAGTGTCCCCCCTGTTAGACCAGTGTCCCCCCTGTCAGTCCAGTGTCCCCCTGTCAGTCCAGTGTCCCCCCTCTCTCTGCTCAGTCTCAGTTTGTCTCTTTTCTTCTTCCGTCTGTCTCGTCCTCCTCTTCTCGTCCTCGTCGTCGTCATGTGATCGTTCAGGTGAATCCCAGAGTTAGTCCCACCTGCAGACCCTGTTTAGACTAATTTGCATATTTAAATGTGGGTGTGGAGTGGGAGGAGTCAGGCAGTCCAGCCCATGTGCTCAGCTCCAGCTGATTGGACGAACAGAGGCGGTGTGTTTGGGTTCAGGCGGACGCTCACTGTGACTCATCTGCATTTTTTGTGCGTACAGACTTCTCTGGGTTTGGGCGTCCACCAGGTTTCTGTCTGAAGTCCGCACACGTCTGTGAACCTGAGGGCCCAGGTCTACAGTAGACCTGGTCTACAGCAGAAGCAGTGACAGTGTCAGACCTCAGTTCCGGTTCTGGACCGTACCGGGCCGTACCATTCCAGGACACACCAACACCAAAGTGCAGGAGGGGACCGTGTGGGAACAGGGTCAAAGTATCCGCCATCACAGGTCCTGCAGAATCCATCAAGCCTGACCTTCACAAAGCAGGTCTTGGACTGGATCGGTCTGGCGGTCACCTGATCCTCAGACCGGTCCGCTCTGGTTCCACCCTGTGCCCAGCGGTTGGCCCGGCCCTGCCCTCCCATCCTGCCTTTCCATTCAGAGCGCTGAACCTCCTTCAGTAACCCAAACCACCTTACCCCCATGACTACTTCACCCCAGCACACAATAGGCCCCGTTCACCCCCCCACCCCACCCCCGTCCTCAGTCCACTTCATAATGCAATGGGGCAGATCAGGGCAGATCAGAATACCCCTGTGCAGACGGGTCCACTGGAGGTGTTAAGAGAAACCTATAGGAGGCACCTGCATCTGGTCCCAAAGAGCTGGTCCTACTGGAGAACCCCAACCCTAACCCGAATGAAACTGGGTTTATTTAGACCTGGGTCTGTTTCTGAAACTGAGTTTATTTAGACCTGGGTCTGTCCATGAAACTGGGTTTATTTAGACCTGGGTCTGTCCATGAAACAAGGTTTATTTAGACCTGGGTCTGGTTCTGAAACTGGATTTATTTAGACCTGGGTCTGTTTCTGAAACTGGGTTAATTTAGACCCGGATCTGTTTCTGAAACTGGGTGTATTTAGACATGGGTCTGTCCATGAAACTGGGTTTATTTAGACCTGGGTCTGTCCATGAAACTGGGTTTATTTAGACCTGGGTCTGTTTCTGAAACTGGGTTTATTTAGACCTGGGTCTGTCCATGAAACTGGGTTTATTTAGACCTGGGTCTGTTTCTGAAACTGGGTTTATTTAGACCTGGGTCTGTCCATGAAACTGGGTTTATTTAGACCTGGGTCTGTCCATGAAACTGGGTTTATTAAGACCTGGGTCTGTTTCTGAAACTGGGTTAATTTAGACCTGGATCTGTTTCTGAAACTGGGTTTATTTAGACCTGGGTCTGTTTCTGAAACTGGGTTTATTTAGACCTGGGTCTGTCCATGAAACTGGGTTTATTTAGACCTGGGTCTGTTTCTGAAACTGGGTTTATTTAGACCTGGGTCTGTCCATGAAACTGGGTTTATTTAGACCTGGGTCTGTTTCTGAAACTGGGTTTATTTAGACCTGGGTCTGTCCATTAAACTGGGTTTATTTAGACCTGGGTCTGTTTCTGAAACTGGGTTTATTTAGACCTGGGTCTGTTTCTGAAACTGGGTTTATTTAGACCTGGGTCTTTCCATGAAACTGGGTTTATTTAGACCTGGGTCTGTTTCTGAAACTGGGTTTATTTAGACCTGGGTCTGTTTCTGAAACTGGATTTATTTAGACCTGGATCTGTCCATGAAACTGGGTTTATTTAGACCTCGGTCTGTTTCTGAAACTGGGTTTATTTAGACCTGGGTCTGTCCATGAAACTGGGTTTATTTAGACCTGGGTCTGTTTCTGAAACTGGGTATATTTAGACCTGGGTCTGGTTCTGAAACTGGGTTTATTTAGACCTGGGTCTGTTTCTGAAACTGGGTTTATTTAGACCTGGGTCTGTCCATGAAACTGGGTTTATTTAGACCTGGGTCTGTTTCTGAAAATGGGTTTATTTAGACCTTGGTCTGTTTCTGAAACTGGGTTTATTGAGACCTGGGTCTGTCCATGAAACTGGGTTTATAAAGACCTGGGTCTGTTTCTGAAACTGGGTTTATTTAGACCTGGGTCTTTTTCTGAAACTGGGTTTATTTAGACCTGGGTCTGTTTCTGATACTGGGTTTATTTAGACCTGGATCTGTTTCTGAAACTGGGTTTATTTAGACCTGGGTCTGTCCATGAAACTGGGTTTATTTAGACCTGGGTCTGTCCATGAAACTGGGTTTATTTAGACCTGGGTCTGTTTCTGAAACTGGGTTTATTTAGACCTGGGTCTGTCCATGAAACTGGGTTTATTTAGACGTGGGTCTGTTTCTGAAACTGGGTTTATTTAGACCTGGGTCTGTTTCTGAAACTGGGTTTATTTAGACCTGGGTCTGTTTCTGAAACTGGGTTTATTTAGACCTGGGTCTGTCCATGAAACTGGGTTTATTTAGACCTGGGTCTGTCCATGAAACTGGGTTTATTTAGACCTGGGTCTGTTTCTGAAACTGGGTTTATTTAGACATGGGTCTGTTCATGAAACTGGGTTTATTTAGACCTGGGTCTGTTTCTGAAGCTGGGTTTATTTAGACCTGGGTCTGTCCATGAAACTGGGTTTATTTAGACCTGGGTCTGTTTCTGAAACTGGATTTATTTAGACCTGGATCTGTCCATGAAACTGGGTTTATTTAGACCTGGGTCTGTTTCTGAAACTGGGTTTATTTAGACATGGGTCTGTCCATGAAACTGGGTTTATTTAGACCTGGGTCTGTTTCTGACACTGGGTTTATTTAGACCTGGGTCTGTTTCTGAAACTGGGTTTATTTAGACCTGGGTCTGTCCATGAAACTGGGTTTATTTAGACCTGGGTCTGTTTCTGATACTGGGTTTATTTAGACCTGGATCTGTTTCTGAAACTGGGTTTATTTAGACCTGGGTCTGTCCATGAAACTGGGTTTATTTAGACCTGGGTCTGTCCATGAAACTGGGTTTATTTAGACCTGGGTCTGTTTCTGAAACTGGGTTTATTTAGACCTGGGTCTGTCCATGAAACTGGGTTTATTTAGACGTGGGTCTGTTTCTGAAACTGGGTTTATTTAGACCTGGGTCTGTTTCTGAAACTGGGTTAATTTAGACCTGGGTCTGTTTCTGAAACTGGGTTTATTTAGACCTGGGTCTGTCCATGAAACTGGGTTTATTTAGACCTGGGTCTGTCCATGAAACTGGGTTTATTTAGACCTGGGTCTGTTTCTGAAACTGGGTTTATTTAGACATGGGTCTGTTCATGAAACTGGGTTTATTTAGACCTGGGTCTGTTTCTGAAGCTGGGTTTATTTAGACCTGGGTCTGTCCATGAAACTGGGTTTATTTAGACCTGGGTCTGTTTCTGAAACTGGGTTTATTTAGACCTGGATCTGTCCATGAAACTGGGTTTATTTAGACCTGGGTCTGTTTCTGAAACTGGGTTTATTTAGACATGGGTCTGTCCATGAAACTGGGTTTATTTAGACCTGGGTCTGTTTCTGAAACTGGGTTTATTTAGACCTGGGTCTGTTTCTGAAACTGGGTTTATTTAGACCTGGGTCTGTCCATGAAACTGGGTTTATTTATACTTGGGTCTGTTTCTGAAACTGGGTTTATTTAGACCTGGGTCTGTCAATGAAACTGGGTTTATTTAGACCTGGGTCTGTTTCTGAAACTGGGTTTATTTAGACCTGGGTCTGTTTCTGAAACTGGGTTTATTTAGACCTGGGTCTGTCCATGAAACTGGGTTTATTTAGACCTGGGTCTGTTTCTGAAAATGGGTTTATTTAGACCTGGGTCTGTCCATGAAACTGGGTTTATTTAGACCTGGGCCTGTTTCTGAAACTGGGTTTATTTAGACCTGGGTCTGTTTCTGAAACTGGGTTTATTTAGACCTGGGTCTGTTTCTGAAACTGGGTTTATTTAGACCTGGATCTGTTTCTGAAACTGGGTTTATTTAGACCTGGGTCTGTCCATGAAACTGGGTTTATTTAGACCTGGGTCTGTTTCTGAAACTGGGTTTATTTAGACCTGGGTCTTTCCATGAAACTGGGTTTATTTAGACCTGGGTCTGTTTCTGAAACTGGGTTTATTTAGACCTGGGTCTGTCCATGAAACTGGGTTTATTTAGACCTGGGTCTGTTTCTGAAACTGGGTTTATTTAGACCTGGGTCTGTTTCTGAAACTGGGTTTATTTAGACCTGGGTCTGTCCATGAAACTGGGTTTATTTAGACCTGGGTCTGTTTCTGAAACTGGGTTTATTTAGACCTGGGTCTGTCCATGAAACTGGGTTTATTTAGACCTGGGTCTGTTTCTGAAACTGGGTTTATTTAGACCTGGGTCTGTTTCTGAAACTGGGTTTATTTAGACATGGGTCTGTTCATGAAACTTGGTTTATTTAGACCTGGGTCTGTTTCTGAAACTGGGTTTATTTAGACCTGGGTCTGTCCATGAAACTGGGTTTATTTAGACCTGGGTCTGTTTCTGAAACTGGGTTTATTAAGACCTGGATCTGTCCATGAAACTGGGTTTATTTAGACGTGGGTCTGTATCTGAAACTGGGTTTATTTAGACCTGGGTCTGTCCATGAAACTGGGTTTATTTAGACCTGGGTCTGTTTCTGAAACTGGGTTTATTTAGACCTGGGTCTGTTTCTGAAACTGGGTTTATTTAGACCTGGGTCTGTCCATGAAACTGGGTTTATTTAGACCTGGGTCTGTTTCTGAAAATGGGTTTATTTAGACCTGGGTCTGTTTCTGAAACTGGGTTTATTTAGACATGGGTCTGTCCATGAAACTGGGTTTATTTAGACCTGGGTCTGTTTCTGAAACTGGGTTAATTTAGAACTGGATCTGTTTCTGAAACTGGGTTTATTTAGACCTGGGTCTGTTTCTGAAACTGGGTTTATTTAGACATGGGTCTTTCCATGAAACTGGGTTTATTTAGACCTGGGTCTGTTTCTGAAACTGGGTTTATTTAGACCTGGGTCTTTTTCTGAAACTGGGTTTATTTAGACCTGGGTCTGTCCATGAAACTGGGTTTATTTAGACCTGGGTGTGTTTCTGAAAATGGGTTTATTTAGACCTGGGTCTGTCCATGAAACTGGGTTTATTTAGAACTGGGTCTGTTTCTGAAACTGGGTTTATTTAGACCTGGGTCTGTCCATGAAACTGGGTTTATTTAGACCTGGGTCTGTTTCTGAAGCTGGGTTTATTTAGACCTGGGTCTGTCCATGAAACTGGGTTTATTTAGACCTGGGTCTGTTTCTGAAACTGGATTTATTTAGACCTGGATCTGTCCATGAAACTGGGTTTATTTAGACCTGGGTCTGTTTCTGAAACTGGGTTTATTTAGACATGGGTCTGTCCATGAAACTGGGTTTATTTAGACCTGGGTCTGTTTCTGAAACTGGGTTTATTTAGACCTGGGTCTGTTTCTGAAACTGGGTTTATTTAGACCTGGGTCTGTCCATGAAACTGGGTTTATTTATACTTGGGTCTGTTTCTGAAACTGGGTTTATTTAGACCTGGGTCTGTCAATGAAACTGGGTTTATTTAGACCTGGGTCTGTTTCTGAAATTGGGTTTATTTAGACCTGGGTCTGTTTCTGAAACTGGGTTTATTTAGACCTGGGTCTGTCCATGAAACTGGGTTTATTTAGACCTGGGTCTGTTTCTGAAACTGGGTTTATTTAGACCTGGGTCTGTCCATGAAACTGGGTTTATTTAGACCTGGGTCTGTTTCTGAAACTGGGTTTATTTAGACCTGGGTCTGTTTCTGAAACTGGGTTTATTTAGACCTGGGTCTGTTTCTGAAACTGGGTTTATTTAGACCTGGATCTGTTTCTGAAACTGGGTTTATTTAGACCTGGGTCTGTCCATGAAACTGGGTTTATTTAGACCTGGGTCTGTTTCTGAAACTGGGTTTATTTAGACCTGGGTCTTTCCATGAAACTGGGTTTATTTAGACCTGGGTCTGTTTCTGAAACTGGGTTTATTTAGACCTGGGTCTGTCCATGAAACTGGGTTTATTTAGACCTGGGTCTGTTTCTGAAACTGGGTTTATTTAGACCTGGGTCTGTTTCTGAAACTGGGTTTATTTAGACCTGGGTCTGTCCATGAAACTGGGTTTATTTAGACCTGGGTCTGTTTCTGAAACTGGGTTTATTTAGACCTGGGTCTGTCCATGAAACTGGGTTTATTTAGACCTGGGTCTGTTTCTGAAACTGGGTTTATTTAGACCTGGGTCTGTTTCTGAAACTGGGTTTATTTAGACCTGGGTCTGTTCATGAAACTTGGTTTATTTAGACCTGGGTCTGTTTCTGAAACTGGGTTTATTTAGACCTGGGTCTGTCCATGAAACTGGGTTTATTTAGACCTGGGTCTGTTTCTGAAACTGGGTTTATTAAGACCTGGATCTGTCCATGAAACTGGGTTTATTTAGACGTGGGTCTGTATCTGAAACTGGGTTTATTTAGACCTGGGTCTGTCCATGAAACTGGGTTTATTTAGACCTGGGTCTGTTTCTGAAACTGGGTTTATTTAGACCTGGGTCTGTTTCTGAAACTGGGTTTATTTAGACCTGGGTCTGTCCATGAAACTGGGTTTATTTAGACCTGGGTCTGTTTCTGAAACTGGGTTTATTTAGACCTGGGTCTGTTTCTGAAACTGGGTTTATTTAGACATGGGTCTGTCCATGAAACTGGGTTTATTTAGACCTGGGTCTGTTTCTGAAACTGGGTTAATTTAGAACTGGATCTGTTTCTGAAACTGGGTTTATTTAGACCTGGGTCTGTTTCTGAAACTGGGTTTATTTAGACATGGGTCTGTCCATGAAACTGGGTTTATTTAGACCTGGGTCTGTTTCTGAAACTGGGTTTATTTAGACCTGGGTCTTTTTCTGAAACTGGGTTTATTTAGACCTGGGTCTGTCCATGAAACTGGGTTTATTTAGACCTGGGTGTGTTTCTGAAAATGGGTTTATTTAGACCTGGGTCTGTCCATGAAACTGGGTTTATTTAGACCTGGGTCTGTTTCTGAAACTGGGTTTATTTAGACCTGGGTCTGTCCATGAAACTGGGTTTATTTAGACCTGGGTCTGTTTCTGAAACTGGGTTTATTTAGACCTGGGTCATTCCATGAAACTGGATTTATTTAGACCTTGGTCATTTTCTGAAACTGGGTTTATTTAGACCTGGGTCTGTTTCTGAAACTGGGTTTATTTAGACCTGGGTCTGTTTCTGAAACTGGGTTTTTTAGACCTGGGTCTGTCCATGAAACTGGGTTTATTTAGACCTGGGTCTGTTTCTGAAACTGGGTTTATTTAGACCTGGGTCTGTTTCTGAAACTGGGTTTATTAAGACCTGGGTCTGTTTCTGAAACTGGGTTTATTTAGACCTGGGTCTTTTTCTGAAACTGGGTTTTTTAGACCTGGGTCTGTCCATGAAATTGGGTTTATTGAGACCTGGGTCTGTTTCTGAAACTGGGTTTATTTAGACCTGGGTCTGTTTCTGAAACTGGGTTTATTTAGACCTGGGTCTGTCCATGAAACTGGGTTTATTTAGACCTGGGTCTTTTTCTGAAACTGGGTTTATTTAGACCTGGGTCTGTCCATGAAACTGGGTTTATTTAGACCTGGGTCTGTTTCTGAAACTGGGTTTATTTAGACCTGGGTCTGTCCATGAAACTGGGTTTATTTAGACCTGGATCTGTTTCTGAAAATGGGTTTATTTAGACCTGGGTCTGTCCATGAAACTGGGTTTATTTACACCTGGGTCTGTTTCTGAAACTGGGTTTATTTAGACCTGGGTCTGTCCATGAAACTGGGTTTTTTTAGACCTGGGTCTGTTTCTGAAACTGGGTTTATTTAGACCTGGGTCTGTTTCTGAAACTGGGTTTATTTAGACCTGGGTCTGTCCATGAAACTTGGTTTATTTAGACCTGGGTCTGTGAGTGAAACTGGGTTTTTTTAAGACCTGGGTCTGTTTCTGAAACTGGGTTTATTTAGACCTGGGTCTGTTTCTGAAACTGGGTTTATTTTGACCTGGGTCTTTCCATGAAACTGGGTTTATTTAGACCTGGGTCTGTTTCTGAAACTGGGTTCATTTACACCTGGGTCTGTCCATGAAACTGGGTTCATTAAGACCTGGGTCTGTTTCTGAAAATAGGTTTATTTAGACCTGGGTCTGTCCATGAAACTGGGTTTATTTAGACCTGGCTCTGTTTCTGAAACTGGGTTTATTTAGACCTGGGTCATTCCATGAAACTGGGTTTATTTAGACTTTGGTCATTTTCTGAAACTGGGTTTATTTAGACCTGGGTCTATTTCTGAAACTGGGTTTATTTAGACTTGGGTCTGTTTCTGAAACTGGGTTTTTTAGACCTGGGTCTGTCCATGAAACTGGGTTTATTTAGACCGGGGTCTTTTTCTGAAACTGGGTTTATTTAGACCTGGGTCTGTTTCTGAAACTTGGTTTATTTAGACCTGGGTCTGTCCATGAAACTGGGTTTATTTAGACCTGGGTCTGTATCTGAAACTGGGTTTATTTAGACCTGGGTCTGTCCATGAAACTGGGTTTATTTAGACCTGGGTCTGTTTCTGAAACTGGGTTTATTTAGACCTGGGTCTGTTTCTGAAACTGGGTTTATTTAGACCTGGGTCTGTCCATGAAACTGGGTTTATTTAGACCTGGGTCTGTTTCTGAAAATGGGTTTATTTAGACCTGGGTCTGTTTCTGAAACTGGGTTTATTTAGACCTGTGTCTGTCCATGAAACTGGGTTTATTTAGACCTGGGTCTGTTTCTGAAACTGGGTTTATTTAGACCTGGATCTGTTTCTGAAACTGGGTTTATTTAGACCTGGGTCTGTTTCTGAAACTGGGTTTATTTAGACATGGGTCTGTCCATGAAACTGGGTTTATTTAGACCTGGGTCTGTTTCTGAAACTGGGTTTATTTAGACCTGGGTCTTTTTCTGAAACTGGGTTTATTTAGACCTGGGTCTGTCCATGAAACTGGGTTTATTTAGACCTGGGTGTGTTTCTGAAAATGGGTTTATTTAGACCTGGGTCTGTCCATGAAACTGGGTTTATTTAGACCTGGGTCTGTTTCTGAAACTGGGTTTATTTAGACCTGGGTCTGTCCATGAAACTGGGTTTATTTAGACCTGGGTCTGTTTCTGAAACTGGGTTTATTTAGACCTGGGTCATTCCATGAAACTGGATTTATTTAGACCTTGGTCATTTTCTGAAACTGGGTTTATTTAGACCTGGGTCTGTTTCTGAAACTGGGTTTATTTAGACCTGGGTCTGTTTCTGAAACTGGGTTTTTTAGACCTGGGTCTGTCCATGAAACTGGGTTTATTTAGACCTGGGTCTGTTTCTGAAACTGGGTTTATTTAGACCTGGGTCTGTTTCTGAAACTGGGTTTATTAAGACCTGGGTCTGTTTCTGAAACTGGGTTTATTTAGACCTGGGTCTTTTTCTGAAACTGGGTTTTTTAGACCTGGGTCTGTCCATGAAATTGGGTTTATTGAGACCTGGGTCTGTTTCTGAAACTGGGTTTATTTAGACCTGGGTCTGTTTCTGAAACTGGGTTTATTTAGACCTGGGTCTGTCCATGAAACTGGGTTTATTTAGACCTGGGTCTTTTTCTGAAACTGGGTTTATTTAGACATGGGTCTGTCCATGAAACTGGGTTTATTTAGACCTGGGTCTGTTTCTGAAACTGGGTTTATTTAGACCTGGGTCTGTCCATGAAACTGGGTTTATTTAGACCTGGATCTGTTTCTGAAAATGGGTTTATTTAGACCTGGGTCTGTCCATGAAACTGGGTTTATTTAGACCTGGGTCTGTTTCTGAAACTGGGTTTATTTAGACCTGGGTCTGTCCATGAAACTGGGTTTTTTTAGACCTGGGTCTGTTTCTGAAACTGGGTTTATTTAGACCTGGGTCTGTTTCTGAAACTGGGTTTATTTAGACCTGGGTCTGTCCATGAAACTTGGTTTATTTAGACCTGGGTCTGTGAGTGAAACTGGGTTTTTTAAGACCTGGGTTGTTCTGAAACTGGGTTTATTTAGACCTGGGTCTTCTCCATGAAACTGGGTTTATTTGACCTGGTTGTTTCTGAAACTGGGTTATTACCTGGGTCTGTCCTGAAACTGGTTCATTAAGACTGGTCTTTCAAAATAGGTTTATTTAGACCTGGGTCTGTCCATGAAACTGGGTTATTTAGACCTGGGTCTGTTTCTGAAACTGGGTTTATTTAGACCTGGGTCTTTTTCTGAAACTGCGTTTATTTAGACCTGGGTCTGTCCATGAAACTAGGTTTATTTAGACCTGGGTCTGTTTCTGAAACTGGGTTTATTTAGACCTGGGTCTGTTTCTGAAACTGGGTTTATTTAGACCCTGGTCTGTCCATGAAACTGGGTTTATTAGACCTGGGTCTTTTTCTGAAACTGGGTTTATTTAGACCTGGGTCTGTCCATGAAACTGGGTTTATTTAGACCTGGGTCTGTTTCTGAAACTGGGTTTATTTAGACCTGGGTCTGTTTCTGAAACTGGGTTTATTTAGACCTGGGTCTGTTTCTGAAACTGGGTTTATTTAGACCTGGGTCTGTCCATGAAACTGGGTTTATTTAGACCTGGGTCTGTTTCTGAAACTGGGTTTATTTAGACCTGGGTCTTTTCTTAAACTTGGTTTATTTAGACCTGGGTCTGTCCATGAAACTGGTTTATTTAGACCTGGGTCTGTCTCTTAAACTGGGTTTATTTAGACCTGGGTCTGTCCATGAAACTGGGTTTATTTAGACCTGGGTCTGTCCATGAAACTGGGTTTATTTAGACCTGGGTCTGTCCATGAAACTGGGTTTATTTAGACCTGGGTCTGTTTCTGAAACTGGGTTCATTTAGACCTGGGTCTGTTTCTGAAACTGGGTTTATTTAGACCTTGGTCTGTCCATGAAACTGGGTTTATTTAGACCTGGGTCTGTCCATGAAACTGGGTTTATTTAGACCTGGGTCTGTTTCTGAAACTGGGTTTATTTAGACCTGGGTCTGTTTCTGAAACTGGGTTTATTAAGACCTGGGTCTGTCCATGAAAATGGGTTTATTTAGACCTGGGTCTTTTTCTGAAAATGGGTTTATTTAGACCTGGGTCTTTTTCTGAAACTGGGTTTATTTAGACCTGGGTCTTTCCATGAAACTGGGTTTATTTAGACCTGGGTCTGTTTCTGAAACTGGGTTTATTTAGACCTGAGTCTGTCCATGAAACTGGGTTTATTTAGACCTGGGTCTGTTTCTGAAACTGGGTTTATTTAGACCTGGGTCTGTTTCTGAAACTGGGTTTATTAAGTCCTGGGTCTTTCCATGAAACTCGGTTTATTTAGACCTGGGTCTGTTTCTGAAACTGGGTTTATTTAGACCTGGGTCTGTTTCTGAAACTGGGTTTATTTAGACCTGGGTCTGTCCATGAAACTCGGTTTATTTAGACCTGGGTCTGTTTCTGAAACTGGGTTTATTTAGACCTGGGTCTGTCCATGAAACTGGGTTTATTTAGACCTGGTTCTTTTTCTGAAACTGGGTTTATTTAGACCTGGGTCTGTTTCTGAAACTGGGTTTTTTTAGACCTGGGTCTGTCCATGAAACTGGGTTTATTTAGACCTGGGTCTATTTCTTAAACTGGGTTTATTTAGACCTGGGTTTGTCCATGAAACTGGGTTTATTTAGACCTGGGTCTGTTTCTTAAACTGGGTTTATTTAGACCTGGTTCTGTTTCTGAAACTGGGTTTTTTTAGACCTGGGTCTGTTTCTGAAACTGGGTTTATTTAGACCTGGGTCTGTCCATGAAACTGGGTTTATTTAGACCTGGGTCTATTTCTTAAACTGGGTTTATTTAGACCTGGGTTTGTCCATGAAACTGGGTTTATTTAGACCTGGGTCTGTTTCTTAAACTGGGTTTATTTAGACCTGGGTTTGTCCATGAAACTGGGTTTATTTAGACCTGGGTCTATTTCTTTAACTGGGTTTATTTAGACCTGGGTCTGTCCATGAAACTGGGTTTTTTTTTACCTGGGTCTGTTTCTGAAACTGGGTTTATTTAGACCTGGGTTTGTCCATGAAACTGGGTTTATTTAGACCTGGGTCTGTTTCTGAAACTGGGTTTATTTAGACCTGGGTCTGTTTCTGAAACTGGGTTTATTTAGACCTTGGTCTGTCCATGAAACTGGGTTTTTTTTAGACCTGGGTCTGTTTCTGAAACTGGGTTTATTTAGACCTGGGTCTGTTTCCTAAACTGGGTTTATTTAGACCTGGGTCTGTTTCTGAAACGGTTTATTTAGACCTGGGTCTGTCCATGAAACTGTGTTTATTTAGACCTGGGTTCTTTTTCAGAAACTGGGTTTATTTAGACCTGGGTCTGTTTCTGAAACTGGGTTTATTTAGACCTGGGTCTTTTCTGAAACTGGGTTTATTTAGACCTGGGTCTGTCCATGAAACTGGGTTTATTTAGACCTGGGTCTGTTTCTGAAACTGGGTTTATTTAGACCTGGGTCTGTTTCTGAAACTGGGTTTATTTAGACCTGGGTCTGTCCATGAAACTCGGTTTATTTAGACCTGGGTCTGTTTCTGAAACTGGGTTTATTTAGACCTGGGTCTGTCCATGAAACTGGGTTTATTTAGACCTGGGTCTGTTTCTGAAACATGGTTTATTTAGACCTGGGTCTGTTTCTGAAACTGGGTTTATTTAGACCTGGGTCTTTCCATGAAACTGGGTTTATTTAGACCTGGGTCTGTTTCTGAAACTGCGTTTATTTAGACCTGGGTCTTTTTCTTAAACTGGGTCTATTTAGACCTGGGTCTGTCCATGAAACTGGGTTTATTTAGACCTGGGTCTTTCCATGAAACTGGGTTTATTTAGACCTGGGTCTGTTTCTGAAACTGGGTTTATTTAGACCTGAGTCTGTCCATGAAACTG
Organism: Sphaeramia orbicularis; assembly: GCF_902148855.1. NCBI lineage: Eukaryota > Metazoa > Chordata > Actinopteri > Kurtiformes > Apogonidae > Sphaeramia > Sphaeramia orbicularis. Next base: position 299,414 of record NW_021941464.1, on the reverse strand, counting down.
GGTTTATTTAGACCTGGGTCTGTTTCTGAAACTGGGTTTATTTAGACCTGGGTCTGTTTCTGAAACTGGGTTTATTAAGTCCTGGGTCTTTCCATGAAACTCGGTTTATTTAGACCTGGGTCTGTTTCTGAAACTGGGTTTATTTAGACCTGGGTCTGTCCATGAAACTGGGTTTATTTAGACCTGGGTCTGTCCATGAAACTGGGTTTATTTAGACGTGGGTCTGTCCATGAAACTGGGTTTGTTTAGACCTGGGTCTGTTTCTGAAACTGGGTTTATTTAGACCTGGGTCTGTTTCTGAAACTGGGTTTATTTAGACCTGGGTCTGTCCATGAAACTGGGTTTATTTAGACCTGGGTCTTTTTCTGAAAATGGGTTTATTTAGACCTGGGTCTGTTTCTGAAACTGGGTTTATTTAGACCTGGGTCTGTCCATGAAACTGGGTTTATTTAGACCTGGGTCTGTTTCTGAAACTGGGTTTATTTAGACCTTGGTCTGTCCATGAAACTGGGTTTATTTAGACCTGGGTCTGTTTATGAAACTGGGTTTATTTAGACCTGGGTCTGTTTCTGAACCTGGGTTTTTTTAGACCTGGGTCTTTTTCTGAAACTGGGTTTATTTAGACCTGGGTCTTTCCATGAAACTGGGTTTATTTAGACCTGGGTCTTTTTCTGAAACTGGGTTTATTTAGACCTGGGTCTGTCCATGAAACTGGGTTTATTTAGACCTGGGTCTGTTTCTGAAACTGGGTTTATTTAGACCTGGGTCTGTTTCTGAAACTGGGTTTATTTAGACCTGGGTCTGTCCATGAAACTGGGTTTATTTAGACCTGGGTCTGTTTCTGAAACTGGGTTTATTTAGACCTGGGTCTGTCCATGAAACTGGGTTTATTTAGACCTGGTTCTGTTTCTGAAACTGGGTTTATTTAGACCTGGGTCTGTTTCTGAAACTGGGTTTATTTAGACCTGGGTCTTTCCATGAAACTGGGTTTATTTAGACCTGGGTCTATTTCTTAAACTGGGTTTATTTAGACCTGGGTTTGTCTATGAAACTGGTTTTTTTTAGACCTGGGTCTGTTTCTGAAACTGGGTTTATTTAGACCTGGGTCTGTTTCTGAAACTGGGTTTATTTAGACCTTGGTCTGTCCATGAAACTGGGTTTATTTAGACCTGGGTCTGTTTCTGAAACTGGGTTTCTTTAGACCTGGGTCTGTTTCTGAAACTGGGTTTATTTAGACCTGGGTCTGTTTCTGAAACGGTTTATTTAGACCTGGGTCTGTCCATGAAACTGTGTTTATTTAGACCTGGGTTCTTTTTCAGAAACTGGGTTTATTTAGACCTGGGTCTGTTTCTGAAACTGGGTTTATTTAGACCTGGGTCTTTTTCTGAAACTGGGTTTATTTAGACCTGGGTCTGTCCATGAAACTGGGTTTATTTAGACCTGGGTCTGTTTCTGAAAATGGGTTTATTTAGACCTGGGTCTGTTTCTGAAACTGGGTTTATTTAGACCTGGGTCTGTCCATGAAACTGGGTTTATTTAGACCTGGGTCTGTTTCTGAAACTGGGTTTATTTAGACCTGGGTCTGTCCATGAAACTGGGTTTATTTAGACCTGGGTCTGTTTCTGAAACTGGGTTTATTTAGACCTGGGTCTGTTTCTGAAACTGGGTTTATTTAGACCTGGGTCTGTCCATGAAACTGGGTTTATTTAGACCTGGGTCTGTTTCTGAAACTGGGTTTATTTAGACCTGGGTCTTTTTCTTAAACTGGGTTTATTTAGACCTGGGTCTGTCCATGAAACTGGTTTATTTAGACCTGGGTCTGTTTCTGAAACTGGGTTTATTTAGACCTGGGTCTGTCCATGAAACTGGGTTTATTTAGACCTGGGTCTGTCCATGAAACTGGGTTTATTTAGACCTGGGTCTGTCCATGAAACTGGGTTTATTTAGACCTGGGTCTGTTTCTGAAACTGGGTTTATTTAGACCTGGGTCTGTTTCTGAAACTGGGTTTATTTAGACCTGGGTCTGTCCATGAAACTGGGTTTATTTAGACCTGGGTCTGTCCATGAAACTGGGTTTATTTAGACCTGGGTCTGTTTCTGAAACTGGGTTTATTTAGACCTGGGTCTGTTTCTGAAACTGGGTTTATTTAGACCTGGGTCTGTCCATGAAACTGGGTTTATTTAGACCTGGGTCTGTTTCTGAAACTGGGTTTATTTAGACCTGGGTCTGTCCATGAAACTGGGTTTATTTAGACCTGGGTCTGTTTCTGAAACTGGGTTTATTTAGACCTGGGTCTTTTTCTGAAACTGGGTTTATTTAGACCTGGGTCTTTCCATGAAACTGGGTTTATTTAGACCTGGGTCTATTTCTTAAACTGGGTTTATTTAGACCTGGGTCTATTTCTTAAACTGGGTTTATTTAGACCTGGGTCTTTTTCTGAAACTGGGTTTTTTTTAGACCTGGGTCTGTTTATGAAACTGGGTTTATTTAGACCTGGGTCTGTCCATGAAACTGGGTTTATTTAGACCTGGGTCTGTTTCTGAAACTGGGTTTATTTAGACCTTGGTCTGTTTCTGAAACTGGGTTTATTTAGACCTTGGTCTGTTTCTGAAACGGTTTATTTAGACCTGGGTCTGTCCATGAAACTGTGTTTATTTAGACCTGGGTCTGTTTCTTAAACTGGGTTTATTTAGACCTGGGTCTGTTTCTGAAACTGGGTTTATTTAGACCTGGGTCTTTTTCTGAAACTGGGTTTATTTAGACCTGGGTCTGTCCATGAAACTGGGTTTATTTTGACCTGGGTCTGTTTCTGAAACTGGGTTTATTTAGACCTGGATCTTTTTCCGAAACTGGGTTTTTTTAGACCTGGGTCTGTTTCTGAAACTGGGTTTATTTAGACCTGGGTCTGTTTCTGAAACTGGGTTTATTTAGACCTGGGTCTTTTTCTGAAACTGGGTTTATTTAGACCTGGGTCTGTCCATGAAACTGGGTTTATTTTGACCTGGGTCTGTTTCTGAAACTGGGTTTATTTAGACCTGGATCTTTTTCCGAAACTGGGTTTATTTAGACCTGGGTCTGTTTCTGAAACTGGGTTTATTTAGACCTGGGTCTGTTTCTGAAACTGGGTTTATTTAGACCTGGGTCTTTTTCTGAAACTGGGTTTATTTAGACCTGGGTCTGTCTATGAAACTGGGTTTATTTAGACCTTGGTCTGTCCATGAAACTGGGTTTATTTAGACCTGGGTCTGTTTCTGAAACTGGGTTTATTTAGACCTGGGTCTGTTTCTGAAACTGGGTTTATTTAGACCTGGGTCTGTTTCTGAAACTGGGTTTATTTAGACCTGGGTCTTTTTCTGAAACTGGGTTTATTTAGACCTGGGTCTGTCCATGAAACTGGGTTTATTTAGACCTGGGTCTGTTTCTGAAACTGGGTTTATTTAGACCTGGATCTTTTTCCGAAACTGGGTTTATTTAGACCTGGGTCTTTTTCTGAAACTGGGTTTATTTAGACCTGGGTCTGTTTCTGAAACTGGGTTTATTTAGACCTGGGTCTTTTTCTGAAACTGGGTTTAGTAAGACCTAGGTCTGTCTGTGAAACTGGGTTTATTTAGACCTTGGTCTGTCCATGAAACTGGGTTTATTTAGACCTGGGTCTGTCCATGAAACTGGGTTTATTTAGACCTGGGTCTGTCCATGAAACTGGGTTTATTTAGACCTGGGTCTGTTTCTGAAACTGGGTTTATTTAGACCTGGGTCTGTCCATGAAACTGGGTTTATTTAGACCTGGGTCTGTTTCTGAAAATGGGTTTATTTAGACCTGGGTCTGTTTCTGAAACTGGGTTTATTTAGACCTGGGTCTGTCCATGAAACTGGGTTTATTTAGACCTGGGTCTGTTTCTGAAACTGGGTTTATTTAGACCTGGATCTGTCCATGAAACTGGGTTTATTTAGACCTGGGTCTGTTTCTGAAACTGGGTTTATTTAGACCTGGGTCTGTTTCTGAAACTGGGTTTATTTAGACCTGGGTCTGTCCATGAAACTGGGTTTATTTAGACCTGGGTCTGTTTCTGAAACTGGGTTTATTTAGACCTGGGTCTTTTTCTTAAACTGGGTTTATTTAGACCTGGGTCTGTCCATGAAACTGGGTTTATTTAGACCTGGGTCTGTTTCTGAAACTGGGTTTATTTAGACCTGGGTCTGTCCATGAAACTGGGTTTATTTAGACCTGGGTCTGTCCATGAAACTGGGTTTATTTAGACCTGGGTCTGTCCATGAAACTGGGTTTATTTAGACCTGGGTCTGTTTCTGAAACTGGGTTTATTTAGACCTGGGTCTGTTTCTGAAACTGGGTTTATTTAGACCTGGGTCTGTCCATGAAACTGGGTTTATTTAGACCTGGGTCTGTCCATGAAACTGGGTTTATTTAGACCTGGGTCTGTTTCTGAAACTGGGTTTATTTAGACCTGGGTCTGTTTCTGAAACTGGGTTTATTTAGACCTGGGTCTGTTTCTGAAACTGGGTTTATTTAGACCTGGGTCTGTCCATGAAACTGGGTTTATTTAGACCTGGGTCTGTTTCTGAAACTGGGTTTATTTAGACCTGGGTCTTTTTCTGAAACTGGGTTTATTTAGACCTGGGTCTTTCCATGAAACTGGGTTTATTTAGACCTGGGTCTATTTCTTAAACTGGGTTTATTTAGACCTGGGTCTATTTCTTAAACTGGGTTTATTTAGACCTGGGTCTTTTTCTGAAACTGGGTTTTTTTAGACCTGGGTCTGTTTATGAAACTGGGTTTATTTAGACCTGGGTCTGTCCATGAAACTGGGTTTATTTAGACCTGGGTCTGTTTCTGAAACTGGGTTTATTTAGACCTTGGTCTGTTTCTGAAACTGGGTTTATTTAGACCTTGGTCTGTTTCTGAAACGGTTTATTTAGACCTGGGTCTGTCCATGAAACTGTGTTTATTTAGACCTGGGTCTGTTTCTTAAACTGGGTTTATTTAGACCTGGGTCTGTTTCTGAAACTGGGTTTATTTAGACCTGGGTCTTTTTCTGAAACTGGGTTTATTTAGACCTGGGTCTGTCCATGAAACTGGGTTTATTTTGACCTGGGTCTGTTTCTGAAACTGGGTTTATTTAGACCTGGATCTTTTTCCGAAACTGGGTTTTTTTAGACCTGGGTCTGTTTCTGAAACTGGGTTTATTTAGACCTGGGTCTGTTTCTGAAACTGGGTTTATTTAGACCTGGGTCTGTCCATGAAACTGGGTTTATTTAGACCTGGGTCTGTTTCTGAAACTGGGTTTATTTAGACCTGGGTCTTTTTCTGAAACTGGGTTTATTTAGACCTGGGTCTTTCCATGAAACTGGGTTTATTTAGACCTGGGTCTATTTCTTAAACTGGGTTTATTTAGACCTGGGTCTATTTCTTAAACTGGGTTTATTTAGACCTGGGTCTTTTTCTGAAACTGGGTTTTTTTTAGACCTGGGTCTGTTTATGAAACTGGGTTTATTTAGACCTGGGTCTGTCCATGAAACTGGGTTTATTTAGACCTGGGTCTGTTTCTGAAACTGGGTTTATTTAGACCTTGGTCTGTTTCTGAAACTGGGTTTATTTAGACCTTGGTCTGTTTCTGAAACGGTTTATTTAGACCTGGGTCTGTCCATGAAACTGTGTTTATTTAGACCTGGGTCTGTTTCTTAAACTGGGTTTATTTAGACCTGGGTCTGTTTCTGAAACTGGGTTTATTTAGACCTGGGTCTTTTTCTGAAACTGGGTTTATTTAGACCTGGGTCTGTCCATGAAACTGGGTTTATTTTGACCTGGGTCTGTTTCTGAAACTGGGTTTATTTAGACCTGGATCTTTTTCCGAAACTGGGTTTTTTTAGACCTGGGTCTGTTTCTGAAACTGGGTTTATTTAGACCTGGGTCTGTTTCTGAAACTGGGTTTATTTAGACCTGGGTCTTTTCTGAAACTGGGTTTATTTAGACCTGGGTCTGTCCATGAAACTGGGTTTATTTTGACCTGGGTCTGTTTCTGAAACTGGGTTTATTTAGACCTGGATCTTTTTCCGAAACTGGGTTTATTTAGACCTGGGTCTGTTTCTGAAACTGGGTTTATTTAGACCTGGGTCTGTTTCTGAAACTGGGTTTATTTAGACCTGGGTCTTTTTCCGAAACTGGGTTTATTTAGACCTGGGTCTGTCCATGAAACTGGGTTTATTTAGACCTGGGTCTGTTTCTGAAACTGGGTTTATTTAGACCTGGATCTGTCCATGAAACTGGGTTTATTTAGACCTGGGTCTGTTTCTGAAACTGGGTTTATTTAGACCTGGGTCTGTTTCTGAAACTGGGTTTATTTAGACCTGGGTCTGTCCATGAAACTGGGTTTATTTAGACCTGGGTCTGTTTCTGAAACTGGGTTTATTTAGACCTGGGTCTTTTTCTTAAACTGGGTTTATTTAGACCTGGGTCTGTCCATGAAACTGGGTTTATTTAGACCTGGGTCTGTTTCTGAAACTGGGTTTATTTAGACCTGGGTCTGTCCATGAAACTGGGTTTATTTAGACCTGGGTCTGTCCATGAAACTGGGTTTATTTAGACCTGGGTCTGTCCATGAAACTGGGTTTATTTAGACCTGGGTCTGTTTCTGAAACTGGGTTTATTTAGACCTGGGTCTGTTTCTGAAACTGGGTTTATTTAGACCTGGGTCTGTCCATGAAACTGGGTTTATTTAGACCTGGGTCTGTCCATGAAACTGGGTTTATTTAGACCTGGGTCTGTTTCTGAAACTGGGTTTATTTAGACCTGGGTCTGTTTCTGAAACTGGGTTTATTTAGACCTGGGTCTGTCCATGAAACTGGGTTTATTTAGACCTGGGTCTGTTTCTGAAACTGGGTTTATTTAGACCTGGGTCTGTCCATGAAACTGGGTTTATTTAGACCTGGGTCTGTTTCTGAAACTGGGTTTATTTAGACCTGGGTCTTTTTCTGAAACTGGGTTTATTTAGACCTGGGTCTTTCCATGAAACTGGGTTTATTTAGACCTGGGTCTGTTTCTGAAACTGGGTTTATTTAGACCTGGGTCTATTTCTTAAACTGGGTTTATTTAGACCTGGGTCTTTTTCTGAAACTGGGTTTTTTTTAGACCTGGGTCTGTTTATGAAACTGGGTTTATTTAGACCTGGGTCTGTCCATGAAACTGGGTTTATTTAGACCTGGGTCTGTTTCTGAAACTGGGTTTATTTAGACCTTGGTCTGTTTCTGAAACTGGGTTTATTTAGACCTTGGTCTGTTTCTGAAACGGTTTATTTAGACCTGGGTCTGTCCATGAAACTGTGTTTATTTAGACCTGGGTCTGTTTCTGAAACTGGGTTTATTTAGACCTGGGTCTGTTTCTGAAACTGGGTTTATTTAGACCTGGGTCTTTTTCTGAAACTGGGTTTATTTAGACCTGGGTCTGTCCATGAAACTGGGTTTATTTTGACCTGGGTCTGTTTCTGAAACTGGGTTTATTTAGACCTGGATCTTTTTCCGAAACTGGGTTTTTTTAGACCTGGGTCTGTTTCTGAAACTGGGTTTATTTAGACCTGGGTCTGTTTCTGAAACTGGGTTTATTTAGACCTGGGTCTTTTTCTGAAACTGGGTTTATTTAGACCTGGGTCTGTCCATGAAACTGGGTTTATTTTGACCTGGGTCTGTTTCTGAAACTGGGTTTATTTAGACCTGGATCTTTTTCTGAAACTGGGTTTATTTAGACCTGGGTCTGTTTCTGAAACTGGGTTTATTTAGACCTGGGTCTGTTTCTGAAACTGGGTTTATTTAGACCTGGGTCTTTTTCTGAAACTGGGTTTATTTAGACCTGGGTCTGTCTATGAAACTGGGTTTATTTAGACCTTGGTCTGTCCATGAAACTGGGTTTATTTAGACCTGGGTCTGTTTCTGAAACTGGGTTTATTTAGACCTGGGTCTGTTTCTGAAACTGGGTTTATTTAGACCTGGGTCTGTTTCTGAAACTGGGTTTATTTAGACCTGGGTCTTTTTCTGAAACTGGGTTTATTTAGACCTGGGTCTGTCCATGAAACTGGGTTTATTTAGACCTGGGTCTGTTTCTGAAACTGGGTTTATTTAGACCTGGATCTTTTTCCGAAACTGGGTTTATTTAGACCTGGGTCTTTTTCTGAAACTGGGTTTATTTAGACCTGGGTCTGTTTCTGAAACTGGGTTTATTTAGACCTGGGTCTTTTTCTGAAACTGGGTTTAGTAAGACCTAGGTCTGTCTGTGAAACTGGGTTTATTTAGACCTTGGTCTGTCCATGAAACTGGGTTTATTTAGACCTGGGTCTGTTTCTGAAACTGGGTTTATTTAGACCTGGGTCTGTGCATGAAACTGGGTTTCTGAAACCATATGACACAAACAGTGGTCTGTCAGTTCTGTGTCCTCTTCCCTTTGGTTCCGTCGGGGCAGTCAGTACAGAACCATGAGGTACTGCTGGAACACTGACCGGTCTGAAGGGGACTGAGCCGTCTGTGGATTTGTCTGAAACACTTTGAGTTTTGGAACAGAAACAGACAGAAACAGAAACAGACAAACACAGACAGGAGCAGATCATCTGAAGCTGGCGTCGGTGTTCAGCTGATTTATGAAGGAATAAAAACCCAGATGAGTTTGGTGTGAAAACCAGCTGGTCTTTTCTGTCAGTCAGTCTTTCTGTGGTTCTTCTAAACTTCTTCAGATCATTGGTCTCCATCTGGTCTGGATGTTCCACCCTCCGTCCTCTTTTATGAACAGGCTGGTTTCTGCACCGGCTCGTTCAATCGTTAACTCCGGCTGGAGTGTTGGTTCAGAGCGAGCGCTCGCCCAGGTCCTCGTTCCAGGAATGACTTGAACGTCAGAAGGAGGATGTTTTCTGTAGCTTCACTTCTGTCATGGATTACCTTTGAAATATTATTTACATTTGACAAAGAAGATTTTGAACACAAGTTGGACAGTATCTGTAATAATGTCAGATTTTTCTCCTGGACATTTAGCTCCGAAAAAAAGGAGTTTACAGAGTGAGGACAGATGTGAGCGCTGAAGGGCATACACTGTGGAGGTATGGAGAGAGAGACCAGGTGTGCACAAAGAGTGTGTGACTGTGAGGGATGAGTGAATGAATGAATGAGTGAGTGAGTGAGTGAGTGAGTGAGTGAGTGAGTGAGTGAATAAGTGAGTGAGTGAATAAGTGAGTGAATAAGTGAGTGAGTGAA
>NW_021941464.1:267667-285167 GCF_902148855.1 Sphaeramia orbicularis | reverse complement strand
TCTTAACCCTAGGGGTTCAGTGAGTCGGTCTCAGGGGTTCGGCCTCGGTCTGTGTATGGAAACAAACGGCTTCGGAGACTCTTTCTCTGATTGACATCCAATATACGCGGTGTACTGTTGTTGCTTATAGAACTACAACACATCCGGAAGTGTTTATAATCTCTTCCACTCGTCTGACGATGAATTATTTGAGTATTTTCCACATCGTTGTTATGACTTTTGCTACTTCCTGTTAACCGCGGAGGCAGACGTGTAGCGTTTGTTTACATTTTTCGGTCACCGCACTGGTCAGTTACAATCATGTGATGACCGACGCACCGTCGCGGATGGAGAACTCGTATTACGCTAAAGCCGAGCTAGTGCCGTAATAAAACAAGGATCACAAAAATACTGAAGGAGTATAACGAGAACTTTTTTTGATACACTACATGCAATTATCTTTTTTTGTCAAAATTGCGTGGTTCGGAAAGTTCGGAGCGAGATGAAAGGAAAACTGGGTTGACCTGACAGCCTACATATGATGGTGATGACACGCCCCGCTTGGCCTTCACTGGCTGTTCATTATCGGAATACAGAAGGTTAAAAATGAAAACCATTTCAGTGTGGTAGGATTAAAAAGATCATGTCTTTGTGAAAAGGTATGTCATTTGTTGTGAGTTCATGCACTGTATTGGTTTTGTTCTTTGAACACAGTGATGTTAATGCACGGTTCATTTTGTGCACCAGGAAAACATATGGCTGTGTCTGGAATTTGAAAAAAATCATATTGTATTTTTTAATAAAGAAGGGTTCAGTGAATGTACATGTGAAACTGCTGGGGTTCAGTACCTCCAACAAGGTTAAGAACCACTGATTCAGACTATATAATGTAACTTTTTATTAGTAAGTTTTAAATTTTTATCAATTACTAGAAATTTCCGGCGACCCCACATGGGGTCCCGACCCCAAGGTTGAAAAACGCTGCAATAGTGTACGGATATTTGTAGGTATTTATTCAAATGTAGATATGGTGGAGGTTCATTTTTGGGTTTTTTTGTTTATATTTTGTTTATTCTTCTTTCACACTCTTTTATTCAATAATGTTGGTTCCTTTGTTGGATTGAACTCAAATCCTGTTCTGATGTTAGTTGTGAACTAATAGAATCTGAACATTTGAACAGGATCTGAAACTGGAATGTCTGGAAAACAGAATTTCAGTTTGAACACAGTTGGAACATTTGCTGATAGAACATTAGATCCTGTTGGGATCAAATACAAATGTGTTTAGGATTTGTGCAGATTTCTGCTGGAATTCAATTCTTCAAGGAAATAATCATTAAAAAAGAGAAACAAAACGTCCTTTTTAAGAGTGATCTATCATATGGTGATCCTAGTGTTGTTTGTATCGTATCGTCACATTCTTGCTGATACACAGCCCTAATGAACACACAGTGAAGATAATCATTATTATAATTTATTTCTTTAAATGACGTAAAAGCACCATTACACAGTCGAGGTGTACAATTATCATAAAGATCTGCAAAGAAAACAGAATGAACATTTTTCAGATACACATCAGAATGTAAAGGCAGAAAACAGGAGGTGTTCGCTAATGTTCAGACTGAACATGTGGAAATAAAATAAAGGAGCTTCAGATCTGGAAGAAACAACGGAGCAGAACTAGACCGAACTGTCAGCCCAAGGCTGTGAGTGACAGTTTCCCTGAAACATCCCATCATTCACTTTTAAAAACCAAACACTGAACAAACCAATGACACACTTCACACTGGGACTAATAAGATCTGGTTTATAGGACTGGGTCCAAATACTGGACTGGGTCCAGATAATTAATGCATGTCAATCAAAGACGGGAAAAGCCCAAAGAAACACCAGCCCGTTAGAAAAAGAACGGTTCTATCAGAGAAGAACGTTCAGGAAAAAACACTTTCAAACACACACAGGCCACTGGAAGTGTTGTTGCCATGGCAGCTGGTGTGTGGTTACTGTGGTTACCATGGTTACGTCCACAGTGTCCAGAAGACCTGCCGGACCTCAAGCCAACACCAGTCCAGTGGTCAGTCCAGTGGTCAGTCCAGTGGTCTGTTCAGACCCAGTTCAGACTGTCTGTATCAGATCAGATCCAGATCAGATCCAGATCAGATCCAGGTCTCATATGGACTCCTGTACCTGTGGTGTGAACGGAGCCTGTGCAGATCCAACTGTGTGTCTGAATAAAACCATAAACATCCTTTGTGTTCGTGTTTGCGTTCGTTTCCATCAGGTCGGACCCTCCTGTGAAACCAACGCTGCGTTCTGTTCCGTAAATGCTGAGTCTTATACATAGTGAATGTAAAACTTCTTACAGGTGCAATACGTAATACTTCCACCACGGACTTATCTACGTAAACACGTTGGAGTTTGTGTGAGTTGACATTAGACAGCTGTTTCCATGGTAACAGTGTCTGTTTCCACTCATCCGACTGTTAAACAAACACCACATGTTCGTCTGTTTCCATCTGAGGTCAGAACAGCTGTGGAGGGAAAAGAAACTCTGGGACGTTAAGTCTGAAATACGAACACGTGTCCACCTGTACGACATGTGCATTAGATTTATACAAAAGATGGAAACACAACGGAAGGGAGAGCACAGTTTTTTGTGTGAAATTCAGCAAGTTTTTTTTTTTTTTTTTCAATTTAGTCTTTTTCCAAACAAGAACTCTAAAGGCCTGATTTACCCCGATCCCAGACGACAGGTGGACCTGCACTCCCTCCCACTGAAAACTGTGTGCGCTCTAACTCAGATTATGGACACAGACGACACCAGGCCAAAGTCTGGGACACCGGGCCACAGTCTGGGACACCGGGCCACAGTCCGGGACACCGGGCCACAGTCCGGGACACCGGGCCACAGTCCGGGACACCGGGCCACAGTCCGGGACACCGGGCCAAAGTCTGGGACACCAGGCCACAGTCTGGGACACCGGGCCAAAGTCTGGGACACCGGGCCAAAGTCTGGGACACCGGGCCACAGTCCGGGACACCGGGCCACAGTCCGGGACACCGGGCCACAGTCTGGGACACCGGGCCACAGTCTGGGACACCGGGCCAAAGTCTGGGACACCGGGCCAAAGTCTGGGACACCGGGCCACAGTCTGGGACACCGGGCCAAAGTCTGGGACACCGGGCCACAGTCTGGGACACCGGGCCACAGTCCGGGACACCGGGCCACAGTCCGGGACACCGGGCCACAGTCCGGGACACCGGGCCACAGTCTGGGACACCAGGGCACAGTCTGGGACACCGGGCCAAAGTCTGGGACACCGGGCCACAGTCTGGGACACCGGGCCAAAGTCCGGGACACCAGGGCACAGTCTGGGACACCGGGCCAAAGTCTGGGACACCGGGCCACAGTCTGGGACACCGGGCCACAGTCCGGGACACCGGGCCACAGTCCGGGACACCGGGCCACAGTCCGGGACACCGGGCCAAAGTCTGGGACACCAGGCCACAGTCTGGGACACCGCCGTATTTACAGGAGGGTTTAGTGGGGCCTACTGTGGTCGTCATGGAAACAGTGGGCTGTATGAACTGTTCTGGGATCCACCAGCACTAATGGAACAGAGACCAGAATGAACCAGAAAGACTGGGACTGGGACTGGAACAGGGACTGGAACAGAGACTGGGACAGGGACTGGGACTGGAACAGGGACTGGAACAGAGACTGGGACAGGGACTGGGACTGGAACTGGGACTGGAACTGAAACAGGGACTGGAACTGGGACTGGAACAGGGACTGGAACAGAGACTGGGACTGAAACAGGGACTGGAACAGAGACTGGAACAGAGACTGGGACTGAAACAGGAACTGGGACTGGAACTGGGACTGGAACAGGGACTGGGACTGGAACTGGGACTGGAACAGGGACTGGAACTGGGACTGGAACAGGGACTGGAACTGGGACTGGGACTGGAACAGGGACTGGAACAGAGACTGGGACTGAAACAGGGACTGGAACAGGGACTGGAACAGAGACTGGGACTGAAACAGGAACTGGGACTGGAACTGGGACTGGAACAGGGACTGGGACTGGAACAGGGACTGGAACTGGGACTGGAACAGGGACTGGGACTGGAACAGGGACTGGAACTGGGACTGGGACTGGAACAGGGACTGGGACAGGGACAGGAACTGGGACTAGAACTGGGACTGTTCATAGTAGTTCTCCAGGTGCATTGTGGGTAGGACATGCATCTGTATTCTTTGTTCTTGGGTTGTTCCATAAATGTTGTTGTGATCAAAACAGATTGGTTGTGGGCGTTGCCTTTGGTTGGAGCTAAGCCCCGCCTCCTCAGCCAGTTTAGGGCGGAGCTGTTCCAGTTCAAACCTGCCTTTAAGACCAGATCAATATAGACCAGGGGTGTCAAATATGCGGCCCAGGGGCCAAATCCGGCCTGCTAAAGGGTCCAATCTGGCCCCTGCGATGAATCTGTGAAATGAACAAATTACACTGAAGAAATTAACAATCAATCCTTTTAGTTTAGGGGCCACACAAAGGCCTACTTTTGTCTCAAGTGGGCCAGATCAGTCAAATATTAGCATAATAACCTACTAATAACTCCAAATTTTACCTCTGGTGTAAAGGTATAATATTGGAGGAATAATATTGATAAAATTGCACCTATTTTTCTCCAGAATTTTCAGTTTTATTGTTATATACATTTTTTAAAGAATAAGTTGCAGATGCACACATTTTCATCGTAATTTTAATTTTTTAACTGTTATTATTTTATTGGTCTGGCCCACATGAGATTATATTAAACTGTATGTGGCCCCTGAACTGAAATGAGTTTGACACCCATGATGTAGAGCAGAAATCAGCCACTGGAACCAGTTTCAGGTTCGGTCACATTATAGTAAATAAATATTTACATCTACTCCTCCAATAATTTTTCTCACTCTGACACAAACACCCATATTTCATATTCATCAAATCAAACCCACTAAATGGGTTGGACCAGGTCTAAATGGGTTGGACCAGTTCTTTAGTCCATTTGACAGACACAGCCGTGGGTGTGTCCTGTTGGTAGATCAGCTTCAACAGGTTTTTGCGTCAACAGTCCAGTTTGTGCATGTTTTGACACAAACCTTTAGTAAATTAGGCCCTTTGTGTTTGTTTTTTAGGTCAGACAGCTTGAGTTCCAGTCAGACTCCACCTGCAGACATTCTATGGGACTGCTGTTGAGGGAACTGTGTGTGTTTTCAACAGAACAGGAACCAACGGACACAGATGCATGTAATAAACGGACCTGATGGAACACTGGTAGAACTGTGGTGAATCAGATGGAACACTGGTAGAACTGTGGTGAATCAGATGGAACACTGGTAGAACTGTGGTGAATCAGATGGAACACTGGTAGAACTGTGGTGAATCAGATGGAACACTGGTAGAACTGTGGTGAATCAGATGGAACACTGGTAGAACTGTGGTGAATCAGATGGAACACTGGTAGAACTGTGGTGAATCAGATGGAACACTGGTAGAACTGTGGTGAATCAGATGGAACACTGGTAGAACTGTGGTGAATCAGATGGAACACTGGTAAAACTGTGGTGAATCAGATGGAACACTGGTAGAACTGTGGTGAATCAGATGGAACACTGGTAGAACTGTGGTGAATCAGATGGAACACTGGTAGAACTGTGGTGAATCAGATGGAACACTGGTAAAACTGTGGTGAATAAGGCACTTTGGGTCCGAGTGTAAACGTCCACTTCTACGGCTGTTCCTGTGAATGTGAACCAGGACAGTTCTGGGTCGGACCATCCATTCACACACTGTAGATGTAACCATAGTAACAGTAAACACCTGCACATTGGATCACATGTCACATACTGAACCTTTAAAAGTTTTACAAATGCCAAACCCCCATGAGTCCACGTTAGTCCAGTTTTGAAAACGTTCTACTCTACATCTGCAGCTCTGACCACACGTTCCGCCTCTGAAGTGGTTTGGGTTCTTTAACAATGTGCAACGTGTGCTTTGAATTTGGAAAGGTGGGGGTTGGATTTTCTTTTTTCCTCCTTGTAGAAGCCAATAATGTAATAACAAGTGATGATGTAATAACGGCCGATAACGTAATGAATCTGCCATTTTTAAAATGTAACAGGCCAATAACGTAATATCTGGCAAATAACGTCACAAAAGTCCTGAATCGATAACGTAATAGCTTTTGGCCAATAACGTTATAACTTATTACGTTATTGGCTCGGTTATTACATTTGCAAAGAATTTTTTTTTTTTTATCAGGCCAATAACGTAATAATCAGCCAATAAGTTATAATGTTATTGGTAGAGCTGTAAGAAAATATCGGTTCTTCAATACAACGCGATATTTCATTTCGCAATACTATATCAATGTTAAAAAGTACTGTATGGATATTTGTAGGTATTTATTCAAATGCAGATATTGTGGAGGTTCATTTTTGGGTTTCTTTGTTTTTTTCTTTTTTGTTTCTATTTGATTTATTCTTCTTTCACACTCTTTTATTCAATAATGTTGGTTCCTTTGTTTGGATTGAACTCCAATCCTGTTCTGATGTTAGTTGTGAACTAATAGAATCTGAACATTTGAACAGGATCTGAAACTGGAATGTCTGTAAAACAGAATTTCAGTTTGAACACAGTTGGAACATTTGCTGATAGAACATTAGATCCTGTTGGGATCAAATACAAATGTGTTTAGGACTTGTGCAGATTTCTGCTGGAATTCAATTCTTCAAGGAAATAATCATTAAAAAAGAGAAACAAACAAAAAAATTGCTTTTTTTTTTTTTTTAACAGAATCATGACATATCGTATGGTGATCCTAGTGTTGTGGTTTGTATCATATCACCAGATTCTTGCCGAACCACAGCCTTAGTTATTGGCCAAAAGTTATTACATTATTGGTTCAGGACTTTTATTACGTTATTGGCTTATTACATTTTAAAAATGTTAAATTTATTACGTTATCAGCTGTTATTACATTACTGGCTTCTACACTCCTTAAAGGGACAGTTGTCATTCTGTGGTTTCCAGGAACGTGTTTTACATGAGATGTGAACTGCATTTTTAGCTTAAGCTGCAAAACAGCAAATGTAGGATGTGCACTCCAGATAAGTCTGTGTGAATCTGCAGATCCTCTGTGCAACATCTATACTCCTGTATAAATTTCTTCAACACAACGGGCAGCAGATGTGTTTACATTCAAGGTTGAGAATTCTAACCCTTTTTTCTTTTTTGTTTTTTTAAAGCTGTAGGTCAGTTCAGTGTCAGTATGTGTTCACTCTCTAACATTAACGTCCCTTTAACCCGACACTGTCCAAACCTGTGGACTCAAAGGTGGGAGGAGCTGGACTCAAAGGTGGGCGGAGCTGCAGCGGCTCTTGGCTTTGGGCACCACCAGGATCTCGTCTCCGTCTCGGATGCCGTAGGAGTGCAGCGCTCTGCAGCCCACCTTCAGCTCCTCTGGTCCCACCACCGCACACATCTCCCTGTTGATGTAGAAGAGGCGGATGCCGTTGGACGGCAGCTGCAGCACGGCCTTCAGCTGCTTCTTCAGTTCCCCCACCGTCTGTTCCAGGTGCAGGCTGACCACCTCCAGACGCTCCCCCCAGCGCACCTCCACCCTGGTGCAGCGGGGGCTCAGGTCCACCTCAGCCAGAGGGGCCAAGTGTCCATATTTGGACACCAGGATGTGGTACCTGAGGATGAAGGAAGCACCACTCCAGTCAGATCACTGAACAAACCAGTTCTGTTGTGACATCTTGGTTCAGTTGCACCAAACACACACACACATGCGCGCGCACGCACACACACACACACACACACACACACACACACACACACACACACACACCCCTGTAGCATGCCTGGTATCTTCCGTATACACTCTGAAAATTGTCACCACGTCAGCGTTGTCACCCCATTCACTCACAGATGGCGGCAGTTTTTAAAACCCCCACATCCACATTCCACAGTCGAGTGGACACAGAAGAGCGTAGGAAGCGTCAGAGCCACCGCTCATAGACACCACACAGTACGGCCGTTAATCCTGCCACTATGTCTACTTAATCGTCAATATCGCTTCCAAACTACATTCACCTCCGCTGGTTCATCCCATCCATTCATTCCTCTGCATCAGAAGCCGGTCATCCTTTCATACCAGTACTCCAGCAGCCATAACCTGGACCGGATTCCAAACTGACTGGACTGGACTGACTGACTGACTAAACAACAGAGCAATGAAGATGGGGTGTGAGTAAAATCTTTTTTTTTTTTTTTGTTTTTTTTGTTTTCTCTAAAGCCCTGAATTGGAACTGTGCACTTGGGTTTTTTTTTTATAAAGTTCGTGGATAAACTGAATTGTTTTTTTTCTTCTCATGATGAACTGATCTAAAACCAGAGTGGATGAACTGAATCTTATATATATATATATATATATATATATATATATATATATATATACACATATATATATATATATACACATATATATATATATACACATATATATATATATATATATATATATATATATATATATATACACATATATATATATATATATATATATATATATATATATATATATATATATACACATATATATATATATATATATATATATATATATATATATATATATATATATATATATATATATACTGAGAAACTGTGGAAAACCCGGAGCAGAATTTTTTGTCTAAATGAACTGAACTGTTTTTTTTTTTTTTTTTCTTTTTCTTCTAAAAGACTGAAACAAACCCTAAAGTGGGAATTTTGAGTTTGATTTTGCTTGGTTGATGGATTTTGTTGAGTTTGGACTTTGGGGGGGAAACTGGGTGTTTGAATTTGTGAGTTTTGGTGCAATCCATGTTCAGTACATGATTTTGAATTTTAAATGGTTTAAATGTGTGATTTCTTTTTCTGTCATTTAATGTGTAGGGTGTTTGTTTAACGTAGACTGGCATCTGCTGTGTGGTTTGAGGTACGACAAACAGACAAAAAACTGAACTGACTTTACATCTTAAATGTCAGGAGAGAGACCTGGCTGGCACCCCTTAAACAATCAATATAACAAAATAATATACAAACTGAAAAAAAGATAGATAGATAGATAGATAGATAGATAGATAGATAGATAGATAGATAGATAGATAGATAGATAGATAGATAGATAGATAGATAGATAGATAGATAGATAGATAGATAGATAGATAGATAGATAGATAGATAGATAGATAGATACTTTATTGATCCCAAGGGAAATTCAAGTATTCATTAGGGCTGTGTATCGGCAAGAATCTGGTGATAGGATACAAATCACAATACTAGGATCACCATACGATAAATCATGATACTGTTAAAAGAGCAATTTTTCTTTTGTTTCTTTTTTTTAAATGATTATTTCCTTGAAGAATTGAATTCCATCATAAATCTGCACAAATACTAAACACATTTTTATTTGATCCCAACAGGATCTAATGTTCTATCAGCAAATGTTCAAACTGTGTTCAAACTGAAATTCTGTTTTACAGACATTCCAGTTTCAGATCCTGTTCAAATGTTCAGATTCTATTAGTTCACAACTAACATCAGAACAGGATTTGAGTTCAATCCAACAAAGGAACCAACATTATTGAATAAAAGAGTGTGAAATAAGAAGAAATAAAATATAAACAAAGAAAAACAAAAATGAACCTCCACCATATCTGCATTTGAATAAATACCTACAAATATCCATACAGTACTGTGAAATAAAATATCACGATATATTGCAGAACTGATATTTTCTTACACCTCTAACCGTAACATGAAATTTTCATATGGTTACATCTCTAATTACACACAGGGGGTGCCCCACCTGGACTGACACCCCCCCACAGTTTTACTACACCACCACCCTCAGTGGGACCAGCAGAAACAGGGTTTAGGAACCAGTGGGTTTAGGAACCAGTGGGTTTAGGAACCAGTGGGTTTAGGAACCAGTGGTAGCAGCAGGTTTAGCGTTGCTTTAACGGGGACAGAACCCTGGAGTTTTATCCGTGAGAAAAGCTGTGCGCTGCCTCTGGGGAACGTGTGTTGGAGATAAGGAGCGAGGAACGATTAAATAAAATCCCGGTAAAAGGGCCTGTGCTTTCAAAGCTACTGTAACAGCTGGGCCAATCAAAGCAATTTCCCTTCCCTCCCCTAAAGTCCCCCACAAAGCCGGTCCCCCCAGGCCTGGGCTTTCTGGCCCAAACTCTTGGTCCGCCCTGGGAATTGTCCTGTGAGGCTGCAGTGTACAAAGTGCCATTCTAAGAGAAGCCATTTGACTAAAAGGCTTCATTTAAGGCTAAATAAGAGGTTAGAATGGGACAAATACTGCTGCAGGTGAGAACCGGCCAACGATCCCATTGTCTTTTCCAAAATTCTTCTGTAATGGACGGTTAAGTAGCGGCAGAAACAACAGCTCTGTGGTCTGGGTAAAGACCTGCTTTTGCTGGTTTGTTCTCCTCTAGTGTCTCATTTACTCAACTCTCACTCCTCCAGTTGAAAGATGACCTGCTTAAAAAGTGAAAAGTTGATTTCCCTGGACAGTCCAACTCTCCTGTTTCTGTTTCAAACCCCGTCTACGATTTCACCTGTTGCTTTTCAAACTAATTCTTCCTGTCCAACCACCTAGGTTATTATCGTTAACGAAAACTAACGAAATGACCAAAACTAGAATTGTGAAAACATTTTCATTAACTGAAATAAATAAAAACTGTAATTAAAAGAAAAACCATAACTAACTGAAACTGTATTGTGTGTTTACAAAACTAACTAAAACGGATAAAAATTCTGGATCAAATTCCCTTGGTTTTGGTCTTTGTCAATGTCAGATTGATGTTAAATGGATTTCTTTGTCTCTCTCAGTTTTCTGTGCTGTCTCCATACGACACTTTTTGCTCCGTCACTTGTGTTCACTTGTGGTTTCCAGTCGTCTTCTGGTCCCCACTCTACCTGGAAACATGGAGACTAAAGCAGCAGAGTCCTGTCTGGGATTGATTTGAATAGGAGCACAGAGAAGAAGAGAAAAGAGATCACTGAACTACAACTGAACTACAACTGAACTACAACTGAACTACAACTGAACTACAACTAAACTACAACTGAACTACAACTAAACTACAACTGAACTACAACTGAACTACAACTAAACTACAACTGAACTACAACTGAACTACAACTGAACTACAACTAAACTACAACTGAACTACAACTAAACTACAACTAAACTACAACTGAACTACAACTAAACTACAACTGAACTACAACTGAACTACAACTAAGTATTTAGAAAAAAATGAAAACTAATAAAAACTATCAAACCTGCTCTAAAAACGAATTAAAACGAACTGAATTAGAGAAAAAAAAGTCCAAACTAAATAAAACTAAACTAGAATGAAAAATCCAAAACTATTATAATTAGGGCTGTGTATCGGCAAGAATCTGGTGATACTATACAAATCACAATACAGGGGTTGGACAAAATAATGGAAACACCTTCACCTCAAGATGATAATGCCCCAATCCATACAGCTAGAATTGTTAAAGAATGGCATGAGGAACATTCTAATGAAGTTGAGCATCTCGTATGGCCGGCACAGTCCCCAGACCTCAACATTATTGAGCATTTATGGTCAGTTTTAGAGATTCAAGTAAGACGTCGATTTCCACCGCCATCGTCTCTAAAAGAGTTGGAGGGTATTCTAACTGAAGAATGGCTTAAAATTCCTTTGGAAACAATTCACAAGTTGTATGAATCAATACCTCGGAGAATTGAGGCTGTAATTGCCGCAAAAGGCGGACCTACACCATATTAAATTATATTTTGTTGATTTTTTAAGGTGTTTCCATTATTTTGTCCAACCCCTGTACTGTTAAAAAGGCAATTTTTTAGTGGTTTTGTTTCATTTTTTAAATGATTATTTGCTTGAAGAATTGAATTCCAGCAGAAATCTGCACAATTACTAAACACATTTGTATTTGATCCCAACAGGATCTAATGTTCTATCAGCAAATGTTCAAACTGTTCAAACTGAAATTCTGTTTTACAGACATTCCAGTTTCAGATCCTGTTCAAATGTTCAGATTCTATTAGTTCACAACTAACATCAGAACAGGATTTGAGTTCAATCACAACACAGGAACCAACATTATTGAATAAAAGAGTGTGAAATAAGAAGAAATAAAATAGAAACAAAAAGCAAAAATGAACCTCCACAATATCTGCATTTGAATAAATAATAATAGTTCAATCCCAACAAAGGAATGAACAATATTGAATGAAACAGTGTTAAATAATAAATAAAATATAAACAAAAAAAAGAACCTCCACAATATCTGCATTTGAATAAATACCTACAAATATCCATAAAGTACTTTCTAAAATACATACAGTATTGTGAAATGAAATATCGTGATATATTGCAGAACTCATACTTTCTTACAGCCCTAATTCGAACCTGTCCAACCACCATTTGCTTTCTTTCATTTCTGTCCCTATTTTGCGACAGTTGAGGTATTATCAGTTTGATTTATGATTGGAGGCTGAGTTTGTATTTACTCAAAGGCAACCGGTGTCAGATGTGACACAGATCACACCCCCCCCAGGGGCCCCTGGGGGGGGGGGTCTGATCTTTGGGGGTAGGAAGGCCACAGCCCCGTCCAATGGGAAAGCAGATAGTGGAGTGTAGTGAGCGTGTCGGACACCGCCATAACAGCACACAGTGCCACGCTGATCCCTCACCTCCGTACGAACACTGAGAAACTGGCACTGGTCCAAACCACCCAGAGTCACCGCCGACCCACCGTGACACGGGAGAGCCGTTCAGGAAAAGCACGCAAATGCCCTCGGATGGCCGCGAGGAAGTATGACAGCCGCCATCCAACAGCGTTATCCCGTCTCCAGTGACCACAGGAAACATATCAATCCCTCAACTTAAGATTTGAGACGGACAGAGGAGGTGTATACATAAAAAAACAGCGCTAGCCGCCGTATCGGTTTTCCAATCAGAGAATTCCCGGCACAAAGGCCTCATTGAGCAGCCGGAGACTGGTGGCATTGTCTCCCAAAGGTTAGTTTCCCCCAGTCAGGGACTACACCTTCCTTCACAAACCCCTCCCCAACATTCTGCTCAGGTTAAGTGGAATTCAGACGCTGAGCAGCACAAGCAATCACTTCAGCGCCGCCACGGCCCCGAGCTGGGACGACCAAAAAACACGTATACGGCCCTGGAAATGGACTGGAGACCAAGACGGGAACAGGGTGACAGACGGGGCTGGGGCTGTTGGTACCAGGGTTACAGATGGGGCTGTTGGTACCAGGGTTACAGACGGGGCTGTTGGTACCAGGGTTACAGACGGGGCTGTTGGTACCAGGGTTACATATGGGGCTGTTGGTACCAGGGTTACAGACGGGGCTGTTGGTACCAGGGTTACAGACGGGGCTGTTGGTACCAGGGTTACAGACGGGGGTTCAGATGCAGGAGCCTCATTATTGGCTCAGGTCAATTTGTACAGGATTCTAAACTCTAACTCTGTGAATAAACTCTAACTGTGAATAAACTCTAACTCTGTGAATAAACTCTAACCCTGTCAATAAACTCTAACCCTGTGAATAAACTCTAACTCTGTGAATAAACTCTAACTCTGTGAATAAACTCTAACCCTGTGAATAAACTCTAACTGTGAATAAACTCTAACTTTGTGAATAAACTCTAACTCTGTGAATAAACTCTAACTGTGAATAAACTCTAACTCTGTGAATAAACTGTAACTGTGAATAAACTCTAACTCTGTGAATAAACTCTAACTGTGAATAAACTCTAACCCTGTGAATAAACTCTAACTGTGAATAAACTCTAACTCTGTGAATAAACTCTAACTCTGTGAATAAACTCGAACCCTGTGAATAAACTCTAACTCTGTGAATAAACTCTAACCCTATGAATAAACTCTAACCCTGTGAATAAACTCTAACTCTGTGAATAAACTCGAACCCTGTGAATAAACTCTAACTGTGAATAAACTCTAACTCTGTGAATAAACTCTAACTCTGTGAATAAACTCGAACTGTGAATAAACTCTAACTCTGTGAATAAACTCTAACCCTGTGAATAAACCCTAACTGTGAATAAACTCTAACTCTGTGAATAAACTCTAACTCTGTGAATAAACTCTAACCCTGTGAATAAATTCTAACTGTGAATAAACTCTAACTCTGTGAATAAACTCTAACCCTGTGAATAAACTCTAACTCTGTGAATAAACTCTTACTGTGAATAAACTCTAACTCTGTGAATAAACTCTAACCCTGTGAAAAAACTCTAACCCTGTGAATAAACTCTAACTCTGTGAATAAACTCTAACTGTGAAAAAACTCTAACTGTGAATAAACTCTAACTCTGTGAATAAACTCTAACTGTGAATAAACTCTAACTCTGTGAATAAACTCTAACTCTGTGAATAAACTCGAACTGTGAATAAACTCTAACTCTGTGAATAAACTCTAACTGTGAAAAAACTCTAACTGTGAATAAACTCTAACTCTGTGAATAAACTCTAACTGTGAATAAACTCTAACTCTGTGAATAAACGCTAACTGTGAATAAACTCTAACTCTGTGAATAAACTCTAACTGTGAATAAACTCTAACTCTGTGAATAAACTCTAACTGTGAATAAACTCTAACTCTGTGAATAAACTCTAACTGTGAATAAACTCTAACTCTGTGAATAAACTCTAACTCTGTGAATAAACTCTAACTCTGTGAATAAACTCGAACTGTGAATAAACTCTAACTCTGTGAATAAACTCGAACTGTGAATAAACTCTAACTCTGTGAATAAACTCTAACTGTGAAAAAACTCTAACTGTGAATAAACTCTAACTCTGTGAATAAACTCTAACTGTGAATAAACTCTAACTCTGTGAATAAACGCTAACTGTGAATAAACTCTAACTCTGTGAATAAACTCTAACTCTGTGAATAAACTCTAACTGTGAATAAACTCTAACTCTGTGAATAAACTCTAACTGTGAATAAACTCTAACTCTGTGAATAAACTCTAACTCTGTGAATTAACTCTAACTGTGAAAAAACTCTAACTGTAAATAAACTCTAACTCTGTGAATAAACTCTAACTCTGTGAATAAACTCGAACTGTGAAAAAACTCTAACTGTGAATAAACTCTAACTCTGTGAATAAACTCTAACTGTGAATAAACTCTAACTCTGTGAATAAACGCTAACTGTGAATAAACTCTAACTCTGTGAATAAACTCTAACTCTGTGAATAAACTCTAACTGTGAATAAACTCTAACTCTGTGAATAAACTCTAACTGTGAATAAACTCTAACTCTGTGAATAAACTCTAACTCTGTGGTGTTCAGACCTGAACATGTTTTCTCTGTGTATATCATAATGAATATTGTAAATTGTATTTCTATTCTTGACGTGTTCATAGTTTTACACAGTAATAAACAGAGTACCTCCGTTGCCATGGTAACTAACTTTAGCCCTACTTCCTGTCATGGATGGATGATGTTCTGTCAGTGGCTGCTGCTGCTGCTGCTGGATAACCTGATAAACAGTCCATATCAGACGCATTAGCCTGGACATTAACACTAATACTCATCACACTGGGTTGACTGTGCATTTTGTACATGTGTATATTGTGTATTATTGTATTATTTGCTATCAGTTTCATGTTCTTTGCTGTGCATCACAGCGTTAACAGCACCCTCTACAGTCATCCCCAAATTATTTACGTAGAGAAATGTGGTTAAAGGACATGATAGTTTCATCTGATGACACCAGACTGTAATGGAGTCATGAACGCTGTCAGTGAGATGAAAACAGTCCTCAAATGGAACAGAGCTTCAGCCTCAGCTTTGGTCTGTTCACTGGAAATTCATACGCAGACCAAGGTTATTATCGTTAATGAAAACTAACGAAACGACCAAAACTAGAATTATAAAAAAATTTTCGTTAACTGAAATAAATAAAAACTATAATTAAAAGAAAAAAAACCCTTAACTAACTGAAACTGTATTGTGTGTTTATAAAACTAATTAAAACGGATAAAAATTACGAATAAAATTCCCTTCGTTTTCGTCTTTGTCAACGTTGGATTGATACGTAATTGATTTATTTCACTCAAGCAATTTTATCTGCTGTCACCATATGATATTTAACGGTCCTATCTGGGATTAATTTGAATATGACGGAGAAGAAGAGAAAGGATATAAAAAACCCCTAAAACTAAACTAAAACTAAGCATTTAGAAAAAAACGAAAACTAATAAAAACTAACAAACCTGCTCTAAAAACAAATTAAAACGAACTGAATTAGAGAAAAAAAGTCCAAACTAAATCAAACTAAACTAGAATGAAAAATCCAAAACTATTAGGACCTTGGTACAGACGCACAACAGACTACAACCTGGTGTCACTGACCAATCAGAATGAAGCATTCAGGAACGTCATAACTGTTCTCCTCTGTTCTGTCTTGTGTTGTGTGAAGGTGGTAGAATAACCATACGCAGAGTTAGACAAATGATGATCTGTCCCCAGTGGAAGTGCACTGGACTGTATGACACTGACAAACTGATATTCTTTATAATTATTCATACAGTACAGGCCAAAGGTTTGGACACACCTTCTCATTCTTTGCATTTTCTTTATTTTCATGACTATTTTCATTGTAGATTCTCACTGAAGGCATCAAAACTATGAATGAACACATGTGGAATTATGTACTTAACAAAAAAGTGTGAAATAACTGAAAACATCTCTTATATTCTAGTTTCTTCAAAGTATCCACCCTTAGCTCTGATGACTGCTTTGCACACTCTTGCCATTCTCTTGATGAGCTTCCAGAGGTAGTCACCTGAAATGGTTTCCTAACAGTCTTGAAGAAGTTCCCACAGATGCTTAGCACTTGTTGGTCCTTTTGCCTTCACTCTGCGGTCCAGCTCACCCCAAACCATCTCGACTGGGTTCAGGTCCGGTGACTGTGGAGGCCAGGTCATCTGGCGCAGCACTCCATCACTCTCCTTCTTGGTCAGATATCCCTCACACAGCCTGGAGGTGTGTTTGGGGTCATTGTCCTGTTGAAACATAAATGATGGTCCACCTAAACGCAGACCGGATGGAATGGCGTGTCACTTCAGGATGCTGTGGTAGCCATGCTGATTCAGGTTGCCTTCAATCTTGAATAAATCCCCAACAGCGTCACCAGCAAAGCACCCCCACACCATCACACCTCCCCCTCCATGCTTCACGGTGGGAACCAGGCATGTAGCATCCATCCGTTCACCTTTTCTGCGTCGCACAAAGACACGGCGGTTGGATCCAAAGATCTGAAATTTGGACTCATCAGACCAAAGCACAGATTTCCACTGGTCTAATGTCCATTCCTTGGGTTTCTTGGCCCAAATAAATCTCTTGT